>NC_085092.1:8312544-8512544 GCF_963422355.1 Corticium candelabrum | reverse complement strand
AGCAAACTAAAAGTGGTCAGGCCTAACGCGCGCTAAAACGTGGTCTTAAAACCTTGCTCTATCCCAGCATCATGACGCCACATTGATGCCACCCCACTTTGTCCTTGTTCACAATATTGACGTCCAGATGGACGTCACAATGCCACGTTGACATCGACGTCAATATTGTGAACTCAGGCTTAAGTCAACCCTCCCTTCCAGCAACAAATCGCTAGCAACCAGTCATGACCTTTGTCTTTGATAAATATATTACCTATTTAATTGTTTTACCCCTAAACAGGAAGTAGGCGTCAATAGTCAACTGGTGAAACACTTTGTGAGAAGTGGTAAGGTACTGCATCACAGTACAACTGTGCATAAGAATAGGGTGCTACTAAAATTTTAGTACAATCGTTCAGTCTAAAATTAGTAACATTATAAACAATACGAGTACAGTACCATCAACTGTAGACAAACTGAAAGCAAAATAATGTTCTATTGGCATCTACACACAAGGAATGGCCTGAGTTCAAATCAACAAAAGAGTTTGTCCTGTTTGTATAAGAATCAGTAAGACACACTCCTCAGAAGTTAATAAATTAGAAAGAGTAGCAAGACAGTCTGTTTACAGTACTGGAGTGTGTGTGTGTGTGTGTGTGTGTGTGTGTGTGTGTGTGTGTGTGTGTGTGTGTGTGTGTGTGTGTGCACACGCACACGTGCACACATGTACGCACGTGTGTAGTGACTAATATCGTTCATCTCTATAGCCAGGAGAGTAACGTCATACACAAAACTCAAATGTTTCTGACATACACAAACCATACTGGACAGAAAGTCCATTTGGTCATAATTCGCCATTGTACTAACCCTTCTCTTAATTTACATCAGCTTTGCAGTAAGGTCTCAGCTGAAAAGAGTGCAACGTGCACTTGATGAAGATTAAAGTAATCACAGTTGTAGATAAAAAGGGAATGTCACTGTCTCTACAACTCAAACTCTTACGAATTCTTAAACTAGTGTGGCACAGCAAAACATAGATGAAAGTGTTTTTGCAGATTACACAACATACATAATATAATTGAATCTTGAAAGTTGTCACAACACACTAGCGGCCGACAGGCATCACTGACAGCAACCCACACCATCTAATTAGCAGTAAAGTTTTCAAACAGCATACTGTAAAAGATATGCCACCTGTTCCAATTTCCTGTTGTAAAAACTATTGTCTTAATGTTTTCTTTAGTTTAACGTCAGTAGCTGGTAGTCACTGTCAAGCCCGGTTCACAGTACGACGCTGCCACAGCGTCCTGCGAGCGTCCTGGATGCTGACATGAGCGTCAGCAAAGACGCTGGTGCTGTACCATTCACACAGTATTGCGTCTGACGAGCATCCATCGCACAAAGAACGCTCTATGACAGTGGTCTGGTGCTGCAAAGTAACCACGTGTGTACAGTGTACTCGTGACAGACACGGACAACGACGTTTTGCTTTTGTTGCTGTTGCGCCGTAGTCTCAAGCGTTTTCTTTCATCCTTAGGTCCTTGTAGTCCTTTGACTGGACTTGGCAAATGCAGGAAAAACCACACACACACACACACACGCACGCATGCACACACACACGCACACACGCACACACACACACACACACACACACACACACACACACACACACACACACACACACACACACACACACACACACACACAGTCAATGAAAACTTCCATCGATGCCATGTGAACAAACAGAATAACCCGGGTACGTCCAGTTGCTCTGACTGACCTTCAATTGGTTGAAAATGAGCATATGATGTCATCAGACGCTGCGTCACTTCCAAATAGGACGCTTGATTTCACGTTGACGCTGATGCTGGAATAGAAATGAATCCTATTCCAGCATCAGCGTCAGCGTCAACGTCAAAAGATGCCGCCTGTGTCAAGGCGGTGTCTTTGATGTTGACGCTCAGCTGAGCATCAGCGTCAATACTGTGAACTGGGCTTTAACTTTTCTCTATTCCAGCGTCGTGGACACTAGGCAAGCATCATGTGAGTGTCGTGGACACTGACATGTTCACAGTGTGACACTGACGCTCGCTTATCGTCAGCGTCCAGGACGCTCGAGTCGCAGGACTAGCGTTGTACTGTGAACCGAGCTTTACTATACAGATCATAACTAATGATACACTGTGAGCAATGTCTTACCGTAGGGAATATAAATGATGATGTATAAAAACGAGAATTTACAAACGTCTGTCGCCATGCTCTGCAACATCACAACAAATGGACCTAAAAACACATACTGAAAGTCCAGATGCATTGACTCTGCAATGGTTGCATGATTAGTTAGTTACCCATGAAAGAAAATGCTCGAACATACTTCAGAACTCGAAACCAAGCCACGATTAGTGCACAACATATTAGCCTGAACCAAACACAAGAGGGTGAGTCAGACATGCTTATGTTTGTGGCAATATGATAACCGACCTGGCATGTAATCTAGCACGCGTATCAGTGTGGTCAATTACATCCACAAGATGAACCACAAATGCTGCAAGCAGCAAACCATAACTAATCCAGTCAATGTAATTCCTAAAAAGGACAGCGTGAACTACATTACATGACAACAGACATGAAACCAAAATTATGCAAAACGCAAGCATGTGTGTGCATGCGTGTGTGTGTGTGTGTGTGTGTGTGTGTGTGCATGTGTGTGTGTGTGTGTGTGCATGTGTGTGTGTGTGTGCATGTGTGTGTGTGCGTGTGTGTGTGTGTGTGTGTGTGTGTGAGAGAGAGAGAGAGAGAGAGAGAGAGCATGCGCTCTCTTTGACTTATACATAAAAGAGAGCACGCTGAATGCCTTCCTGTTGACTAACCAAGGCTCTAAGAAATAGTCTGCAGAAGAATCATCCAAATTTGCTACTTCCCCCTCCAAATATTCTTTCTCCTATCACACATAATATCATGACGTAGACGTAGATTGAGTGTTAACCATACAAAATCACATCAGGAAAGCCAGGATGACAAAACTTTAAGTCTCTTTCTAGTTCTGATTTCCGCCAGACAAGCCATCGCTAGAACAGGCATAAACGCTAAACATGCATAAAATCAGTTACAAGCAATCAGTGCCTGTGATTACTTTATGTTGCTTGTTTGATCGATATACTTCAGTAATCTCTTCTGATACTTGATAGATATACAATAGAAGTGATATAACCTAAACAGAAAGTAGACTGTCTATTAAACAGTTGACAAGAGAAACGCCATGAGGTCATGCTGTAGTCATACAAGAACAATTATTCTCCACAAGTTACCACTCAGTGGTTCATAATCGTATTTCTTTTCGAAATCAACGCCAACTGCAAATGCGGTCAATGCCTTCAAACAGAGAAAACAATTAACAGAAATCAAAATCAAAATCCAATTGGTAAATCAGTACATAGTGGCAGTTGCCTCTATTTTCACAAGGTTACGAAACTGCGGCCTCTAAGTGAGGGTGGCTTGTATTCAAGGGCGGCCTCTATTCTTAAGTCTCTATTTCACACTGTGACACGTCAGTACAGTAGTCTTACTAGCCACGCCTTTTTTGTAAAAGAGGCGTGGCTAGAGACTAATGTCCTTACTTGAGCATCACACTTCTTTCTGTTGACATAATTGAACACTTTTTGAGGTGCCAACTGTGGCAGGTTCATAAATGCCACGACTGTTATGTTATCATTGATAGACGAGTGCATGTAATAGGATGAGATTGACACGGAAGCATCAAAAGCATGTGATATGGGCGTGGTCAGTAACTTTGCAGACTAGTGCTACCCCAATTCGAGAGCAGCCTCTATTATCAACAAGTCTCTTCAGCTGTGGCTTCTAAACAAGGGAGGCTTCTATTCAAGGGGGCCACTGTTCAAAGAAATATGGTATATTTACCTTCATAACAGCAGCTAAAGTCCAAACTATTTAACCCAAAATAAATAAAGCGTCTGTTCACTACTAGCTACTTCTGAGTAAGATATCTAAATAGCAAATTTGCATTAGTGACCATTGAATAATGAGCTACCCTTGCTGCTACAAATTTAACAGTCAGGGCTGGTGGATCACCCCAGATGTTGGGTGGACTAAATCTTGCATGGCCAAGCCCTGCATGCCTACAGTAAATGTAAAAATAGTTAATATATTTAATTACTTCAACCAATATTTCCGGGAGTTCTCGTGAAAGACACATTTTCAAAAGTTGGGTAGCTAGGCCATGGCCCACCTGGCCCGCTCTGCTCTGCCAGCCCTGAAACTAAACTAGAAAAATGTCTGACTGACCACTAGGAAGATGAAGAAAATGAGAAGCTGCAATATCGCACCGAGTCGACCAAACTGCTTCCACTTCACTTTTATGAGTCTCCTAATAACTGGATGAGTGATGAGATCATGATGCTTGTAATGAACAATCATTTCCAACTAAAATGTCAAAACAAATGAGATAACACCAACCTCACTGTCATTACGTTATGTAAATACCGGACTGCGAACAGCTTTGCTGTAGCCAGAGCTTGTCCGTTCTTGTAATAAAGTCAAAGAAAAGAGCATAAATTCTTCTGTATTATAAAACTAGAAAGTGCTAAATACCTAAAGGTGGTTTTTCCAGCATGTTGAGATAGAACACTTGTTTACGGTAAACTTTGGATATTTGATGGAATTGATTGAGAGCAATTTTTGTCTACAAGAAAACAACTGAATACCAACCCAACTCAACATGCAATCAACAATAAGAAATAGAAACATACAACTGGAGGCATCGTAGCAACCATGCTTGTGAGAGCCATGTGTCCAGAGTAGTCACTAACTCCAACATTTGCAGGAGTTGGTTTCATATCCAGTAAACATCGAACGCTTTCAGAACGATCTAATCAAACATGAACACTCCAGTTATAGCAACTATACATCACACCAATCACTCTAGAGACTGCTGCATGTAGTTGCTTACAACACCCCAAAGTAAAGTGTCTTGCACCCAAACGACAGACAACATATGTGATGAAATGGCATCAACTAAACTAGAGTATACAGTACCAGTACACCACCACTAACACGTGCCTGTCTGAGCCCAGCATTCTAGCTCACGTTTACATGACACACTCTGTAGGCAAGCCAATGCTTTCTAATGAGCATGTCATTAACGTGCGTTAATTACTTGAGATTGACATAGTTCGCGTCTGCTTACGTTTACAATGGATAGAAGCCAAGTTGCTCACGTTTTTTCTATATGACTTTACAACAGTCATATCGAGAAATGTGTAGGACATATACGAGGCGTAGGTCTATTGCCAGGCAACTGTTGCAGCGACGGAGTTCAAAACATTTCTTTCTTGCACATCTTGGTCGCTCCACAATCGGATAAGACACAGAGTCTCCATCTCGTTCCACGCCATCTGTACCAAATGAGCACGTGCAGCTCGTTGTCCAGCGTGCTATGCATTTACACGATGTACTTGACACAAGCCAGCCCGCGCTGGCCCAGATAGAAATACCAAGCCGAGCTGGCATGGCTCAGCACGGTTCGGTACGGTTTGGCACACGCTTACACGTTCTATAGAAACCGAGCCAGCACGAATTGGCCCGCTTAGAAGTGCTTGTGTAAACAAGGTATAAGAAGTGTATATAGTGTAAATGTACTCAAACAAACTATGCCAGGAACTAATTTGAATATAAAGGTACAATTAACTAAAGGAATATCAATTGTAAATTTAATGCTTATCCTAATTCCATATCAAAAGCTCAAATTGGTATGTCTAACTTGCTAAATGCAACAGACCAGACTGCATGCATCATACCAAGTTCAGCAGCTAATTGAAGAGGTGTCCTACCCTTGTAATCCCTCCTTTCAAAATCAGCTATATGCAACAACGTATCAGAAACGTGGTATAGTCAACAGATTTCTTAACTTGCCTTTTACTTCCAACAAAGCTGTAAGTGCATCTACTGCATCAGATCGAGCTGCAAAGTGCAGTGGACTTTGATTCTCTTCATGTGTACACAAGGTATGATCAGCTGCAGAAATAGACAACAAAGGTACTGGCAGCTAGACTGCATGGCCCAACATTTTAATTTAATGTAAGTAGGTAATACAGATAAAAACATGCTACTTGTGATATCATGTTCAATACAATTGTATTCGATTTGTATGCCAAAACTATATTCTGTGCACTGAATGAGAAATGCCGATGACCATAGTGCCTGCCTGTCACTGATGTACAGTACGCTACTTATAATATCATGTTTTTAATTTTTCTTGCTTCCAAGTTACAGCATAGTAACTTAATATTCCAGTATTTCACATAACAGTTGACTAAACACATTCTTCTTTGCTAATTAACAAAAGACGGTTATGATTACCCCCATTTTCCAATAAAGCACGAATCACACCAGCTGAATTAGTAGATGCTGCTACATGTAATGCAGTTCTTCCAAACTGATCTTGGATGTTAAGATGAGCATCTTTGTTCAAAAAATACCTCCACAGCACACAATGATAGTTAGTGACATACTAGACACATAATCTTATTGCACTCACTGCAAAACATCTAATCCCCAGTCTTTAGCAACTACATGCAATGCGCATTGGCCAAACTCATCGACTGCATTCACAATAGCTCCCCTAGAAATGAGATGATCAACATGAGAGAAATTGACACAGACGCCATCCTCTTCTGTGGCAGACAGTTTTTCCAGGTAATTAATAATACTTCTATCACCCAACAAAAACTGAGTAGCTGCCACACTGATAGGACCAGTAGACACATTCAATGTAGCAAGAGGAATAAAGTTCGTAGTTTCGGTCTCCTCACTGTTCTCTGCAGCTGCTAGCAGTTGTAATGCCATACTCCTACTGTGTGAGGAGAACTGGTCAACTGTCTGTGGAATCATCATTTCTTCTGTTGATGTCTTTCCTACATTTACCACAGAATGCGGAGAAGTGTCGTTCCAGCTTCCCGAAACAGCAGCAGATGAAAACTGGTTGGCAGTCCGATGAGTACAAGGCTCTACAGAACACAAGCGCAGTCTTTGCGTTTCAGCTTTTTTTTGAAGTTCTATCGCTCTCTTTGAAGTAACATCCACACGTTTTCTTCCAACTCTTTCATTACAAAATATGTCCAAATGACTGTTAGTAGACTGCAGTCTTCTAGTTGGTTTTCTCGCACTACTCACAGCTCGATGAACACCAACGTCACCATTGACAGCCACATGTGCAATATTCCGCTTTCCAGCCGCAGGATAACTCTCACTGCGAAGATCAACGTTCTCTTGCTCATCTTTACTTGCTACAAATCCAGATGCTTGAGGAAACGCTAGCGCTGCAGACTCAGGAAGGGAGTGGGATTTCGTAATAGCTGGAAGTCTGACTCTCTTCATGTTGCCGTCTGTAAACGCAAGTGAACGAGTGGCTGCAGACGTCACATTCTTTGCAGACGAGAGACGGTTCGCTCGTTTCCGTTTTCTTCCGGCTCTTCCATCCTCAGCTAGAGGATGAACACGACGTCGAGATGACATTCAGTGAAAGACAGTTGCCAAAACGTGCTTGACAGAGCGTAGGCTAGACAGAGCGGATTCCAAAGCTTTTGCGGAGTCTTGTTGCTAGGGTGTCGAGCATCATTGATATCTCTTAGTATATCCTATCTAACAGATTAGCTCCATTTAGCTAATGCTTCGTATTACTCCTGTAGAGAAGTGGAGTTCAATATGTTGTGTGTTGCCACATCTGTTTATTGGTGATCGCTGGGCGTCACAGAACAGAGAAGGATTGTTGAAATGCGGTGTAACGCACGTCATCAACATGGCTGGAAAGACTTGCCCAAGTAGCTATTCTGACGACTTCGTGTACTTGACAGTTAACGTTGATGATGTGGGAGAGGAGGATATAGCTGCTCATTTTGATTCGACGCGTCAATTCATAGGTTAGAGCTAGTGATTAGTTGCTATGCAAATGTCTAGGGATGAAATAGAACGACGCTAGCTTCCAATATTATGGTTATGCATGTATGGGTCAATTGAATAATCGCGTCACAGTGTGTACAGTACAGCACTGTGAGTGCACTAGCTAAGTACAGAAGCGTACAGCTCTTGGTACAGTACATCTAAGAGCCCTTGTGCTGTAGCGCATTTGGCCTGCATGCCCAGTCCATGAAATGTTAGAATAATAGAACTATTGGTGAAAGTTAATTTAATAAATTGGCGTGTAAATTGTAATTAAAATTCTACTGGCAATCTAAAGATCCCGGTACTTTACTTTACTTTAGTGGCATGGAGACAGTGTACTTCGTGCAGGTGAGTCAAAATTTGTTCCTAAAATGTCAATAATATAGTAGTAACTGTCTATATTACTTCATTGCATCAAGGTTTTTTACTATGCATATAGTGACGTTAGAAAAAACATATTTAATTCTCAACTGTTTTTTGAGGTTGTTTTCATTGAGTGACGTCACGTGTGAGTATGCGTGCAAACTAGGAATGTACAGTTAATCTTTGCTGTGTCGTTGTTTACTAATAGAATCAGCTGTAGCAAGTGGTGGTAAAGTCTTTGTTCACTGTGAGGCAGGAAGAAGTCGTTCTGCTACAATTTGTCTTTGCTGTAAAGTCAGCCGTAAGTTTTCAGTGTAGACAAAGCTCTATTTTTAATGTTTGCAGACTTGATGTGCTCACAACAATGGTGCTTGAAGAAAGCATACAAACAACTGAAGAAGCAAAGACCAGTCATAATGCCTAACTATTGCTTCTATCTTGCTCTATGCCAGTAAGCAATCATATTATTGTTTTTGTTGTTAATTATGTGCCTATGTGGACATTGTCCTTTAAGGCTGGATGAAGAAATGTTTAATGCTCGTTCCATGAATCTGACGTTTGAGCAGTATCGTGTGTATAATATCACTCTTGAGGCTAGAGCGAATGGCTTTGTGACAAGATGCAACATTTTATAGTCCAATTGGTGAGAGTTGCAGATTTTATTGGCAGAGATAGGTTCTAATTCTATTGGCAATTGATAACTAAATTGAACAGATTATATGTAGTACTGTAGTAATAGAATGATTTTGATTTTATGTGTGAGTACAGTATGAAGGATATGACAATTTGCAGCCGTTTCCAGTTACTCTACTGGTTTCACTTGATTATTTAGCATAGTGAGTGTACTATCCTTCTGTCTTTATGTTTATTCAATTGCAGTAGTTGTGTGGGAATGCATGGAAGGTACATGCTTGCATCTGTCGTCATACTCGTGTGTGTGTGTGTGTTGTGTGTGTGTGTGTGTGTGTGTGTGTGTGTGTGTGTGTGTGTGTGTGTGTGTGTGTGTGTGTGTGTGTGTGAGTAGGTATTCATATTCTACTATACTGTATGTGAGAAGACTAAACTATTAAACATGAACGGAGAATACTTGATGAACCTGTAGGTTAATTAACATCATCATTTCAGCACCTTGAAATTTAATTAGGAGCTTATAATGTCTTGATGGTTATTTGCCTCCTGCCCAAGAGCATGGCTTGCATATGAAAGGTATTGCAGTTTTGGCTCATGCAGATCTCCATTCAGCTGAACATCCATGCCCCATAGGGAGCAGGAAGATGTTTTGAATTGGAAGCAATATTGACAGTACACAGTACATGTGCATAACTAACAAGGTGGTTTGATTCTATGCCAACAGTAAATCTAGCATGTAGAAAGGAGTATAGAACACTGCTGATGTAAACATCATATCAAGCTACTGATAAGGAACTTTCACTCCGGTTGTAGAGATAATATCGGTTCTACACAAAAGATTGTATACTTGATTACATCTACTTACTAACATATGAATAGGGATCAGAGCTGACCAAACCCTCTATTAGTCATGTTTAGATAAAAAAAATCAATGTCCAAGCAAAGATGAAATAGATACAATGTTCATGGACATGTGTATGAGTGCAGTACGGTACACGTGTAGGACAAAAGCTGTCGGACAATATTTTGTAGCATCCCATTTTTGTCAGTGCATGTCATTTGTCGTGGAGCTAAATACAATGATTCGTTTGTCAGATCTAGAGTCAACAGCTACTGCCTCTAGAAACACAACAAAACGTCATTGTGAATTCGATGTGGGCGAGTAGGGTGTAGTATTACCTACGGAAACCTCACAGTATGTAGTAACCACATACGTTATCGTTGGAGTGGACAGTTGCACCAGAAACAGCAATGTCGTCGCCTGGAGCTCACTTTTGCATCATCTCCACATCCTGTTCTACACGTTGTCGTCGCCTGTCGTCAGTATTGTGGTTCACGTTGATTCAAATGACTCTGTTTGGTTAGTAGTAATCTAATTAGCAACTTTTCAGCACTGCTTTGACGAACTGCCAACACGTAATGAGTCTCGTTGCCTTCACTTCCCACACAACTGTTGCTAACTCTCATCTAGCGGGTTTTCCAAATGCTCTAGTAAAACATCTAGCATGAAATACCGTGCACATATCGACAGGTGTTGTACGTTTCAAAAACACATCGTCTAACAGCGTCGTCGCTTTGATAGCAAGACAAACGTGACTAGCCACGCCTTAGCTATTACATTGCTAATGTGTTTAGGTAATTAGTCCGATTATAAAGAGATAACAAAAGCACACGCTGACCGACTTGTTTATCACAATAGTCGTTTCTGCGCACAGTCTCTGATCGTGGCTTGCAAGTCGTCGAACGCTGCGAGTCGTCATTGCCTTTACTTGCGGTCAATTCTACTTCCTGGAACGTAGGGGTTGCGTTGTCCGCAAACAAGTCCCTCGGCCATTGCTGATTGGTAGGACAACTCCCAAGAGCATTCTCTCCGGCTGCAGACGTCACTGTCCGACCTTGTTCAACACATTTTACGTCTGGGAATTGCGTTGAACCTTCAGTTTTTGCCTAAACACGCAGACTGCAACGATGGTCTTCTCTGGAGGAAAAGTAGGAAACATCGAAGAATACGACTCCGATGCAACGACGTCGTGTTGCTCTGACTATTCTGATCACGATTGCTGTGGTGATGATTCTCTTGGCTTGGTGTCTTCTGCTGGAGACATTTCGGGAAGTGCTCGAGTAAAGAGAAAGAAAGGCGGAAAGAAGTCGAAACAACACGTAAAGAGGCCGATGAATGCGTTCATGGTGTGGAGTCAGATACAGCGCAGAGATATGGCAACAGAAAATCCTTCTCTTCATAACGCAGAAATTAGCAAACGGCTGGGCAAACTGTGGAACTTGTTAGGTGACGAAGATAAGAAGCCTTTTCACGAAATGGCCGAGAGGCTGAAGATACAGCACATGATAGATCATCCAGACTACAAATACAGACCACGCAAAAGAGACAGAAACCCTGCCAAACACCAGCAGCTGCATGAAATGCGCAACAACAGCAAGAAGTCGCGCACGTCAACATCTCGATCTTCACCATCTAAGCGACGACGGTCTGTGCGGCGCGGTTACAATGCCTCTCATAGCACAAGTTGCAACGCGGGAGTAGACGAGAGTGTGAATACAGACGTGGTTTCAGACGCCATACCATCCTCGCCAGCTTCTGTTATTAGCATTATTAGCACTGAACAGCACACAGAGCGCAGCTCTCGTCGACCGCGCACCTTATCCATTTCCAGCAGTGACACGGCAGACTTGATGTCGACAGAAGGCAGCTTGCACAGTTACAGTAATTCAGAGGCATCTCCTGTCACCATGCCTCAGTGGCCCATCTTACCTCCTCCTTACAATGGTCATCAAACAACAGCAACCGTTAGAAGTTTATCAACGGCTCAGGCTCCACCTCCATACTATTCTATCATGTCCAGGTGCTCCACATCGTCAAGAGTGAAGATAGATGCTGATCAGTCGAGTTATTCCACTGTCCAGCTGAACCGTCATTGTACGTCTACGTGGCCATTGCCCAGTTCCTACTGCTGTGATGGATTTTATCAGACAGTCAATGACTTGGCAGCACTGGGAATGGCACAAGATGGCGAGACCACAGCTCTTTACTCCACACCAGAAGTTGATGAACTGATCAGAGATGTGTGGGTACATTCAGGCATCTCAGAACTGGTAACTATTGCATAGAGTCATGTACGATACACACACATACACACAACACAATAGAAGATCCAGTTGAAGTATACTGTCAGAGGTACTTCCATATACTGTAGTTGCTAGAGAGTGCTTATATTCTGTTTTGTTCTTTTTGTTAGAGTAGGAAGTCTTGTTGTTGCTGGTAAACCCTGTTGTCTATAAGTACCTTGTTTTTACCCTTTCCATTTTGTAATTTTGGTTGATTTATTTTCCCTGGATGAAAATATTGTACTTTTTCATGGCAGTTGAGTTGCCAATAAAGCAAAATTTAACTCTATTACCTACGTCATGCATCTTTCCTACTTCAGAAGCCTCACAAGGCATGAGCAGGCGTGAGCGGCTTGTGCCACTGAGGCTAACATGTAGGGTTGATTGAATATTCACTGAATGTACAGACAGCAGAAGAACATCCAAGACCATATATAGTCTACCATGCTGAGTCTAGTAGTGTGCTACCTATTTGTATCAGCCCACACATGTTGAGGGCTTTGAAGTGATCTAGACTTACCCATACCTGTATTGGCATTCGCCAAAACAATTACCTAACTAATAGGGTATCTTACAGGTAAGACTCCCTTTTATCGCTATCATCTTCCTCAACATCAGCTGACGCATAATTGCATTATCAGCTCATATTCACTTGTTGCATCCCAACAAGCACGTGACCAACTACTACCACGTGCAGTTCTATTCTAGTCTGTTGCTAACGAGGATCGTCTTCCCACGTGTCAATGCGTGATCCAATAATTTAGGGACCAATGACTGAGGGATGTCTTGCACGCTAGTCTGTATTCTCATTGGATGAGCAATTTATTAATTATCAGAGGCACGTACGCAAAGGGCGGTGCTGAAAACAACAAGACCCTCCCCTAAGGTTGCTGCTATGAGCAGTCACTCAGGATCAACCTTGAATTCCGAGAGGAGACACTCTGTATCAGGCAAAGAAGTGCGATGCATTGGCCGGTACTTACTGACGGGAAAAACACTGGGTAAAGGAAACTTTGCTCGAGTTGAGTTAGCCACCCACACAATAACACATGCCAAGGTAAGATAAATGAGCAAGTCAACGTCTACACAGTTCTAGCTGAAGCTCTTGCAAGGTTGCAATTAAACTTATTGAGATTGAAAAGATCAGGGAAGACTACGTGAGACGAAATTTATTACGAGAAGCACAAATCATGAGGAGAATCCGTCATCCAAACATTATTCGTCTTTATGAGACCATGAAGACAAATACACTGTACTGCCTGGTTACAGAAGTTGCAGAAGGTGGAGAGTTACTAGCACATGTTCGAAATGACTATGCAGAAAAGCGACTTAGTGAACCACAAGCTCGTCCCTTTGTAAGACAACTCGTATCAGCAATTCACCATTTGCACAGTGAAGGAATTGTCCACAGGCAAGTCACAAGAAATTTGACTGTGTAATTATGCAATAGAAATGACATGCATAGTCTTGTTTTCTAGCGCTTGCTTATGTAAATTTCTCTTCTGCAGAGCACCAGGAAGTGCATACTGTTTCGTGCACGACATATACACACTTGCTGAAAATTAGCTGCCATGTTATTGCTCACAAAACACATTTCACAGTTGTATGGGTAGTGCATGTTTCTTGTAGCATGTCCTACTGTTAGCTAAATAGCAAAGCGGAAGAAATGAGTGTTATGTCACGTGAGTTACACTAATAATCATTCTCTTGACAGAGATCTGAAGATGGAAAATATTTTGTTAGACAAACGAAAAAGAAACATCAAAATTGTTGGTAAGAACCACTGTATACACTAAAAATTAACTCGAATTATCAACATATAAATTGTTTGTTATAGACTTTGGTTTGAGCAATCAACATCAGCCAGGAGAACTACTGGCAACTCATTGTGGATCACCAGAATATGCAGCACCTGAGCTCTTTATTCCAGGTCAAAACTATGGACCAGAAGTTGACGTGTGGAGTCTGTAAGTGTAACTTGTTTTTGTAAAGTTATATTGAAAATGTAAAACTGTGGTAAACGAAAGCAACTGAGTTTGCCACATCGACTTATTTGTGCTCAGAATCAGTAAAGAGATACAAAAAGCAACAAATTTCCATACAGTAAACATGTCAACTAAAACTGTACACACCTGCACTACTGGCTTCTACAAGTAAAATAAATGTCCAGCTGAAAGATAACAGAAATTCAATTCCTAAATAGTGACAAATACATATATCCAACTGATTCACACACACAAGTGAGTTAGTTGTCTTACCATGCTCTAGCTATTAGACAACCTACAGCAGCAACTTCAGTCAAAAGTCATAATTAAACGCAATTTTTTGTTATATCTGCACTGTGACGTATCCATGTTACTGTAACTATCATCAGTGCTCACTGAGTAGCTGCAAGAGTTGTCTTTCTCTGTTTGAGCATTGGTAACTGAAAGAGCCTGATGTACAGTTAATGTTCTTGCCTCAAATTCTTAAATCATAACAAACTATTTCTTCTATCTATTCTAGTGGAGTCAACATGTTTGCAATGCTCTGTGGAAAACTACCATTTCGGTATTGTCACACAGTCTTCTCACAAGTCAATTAATTAGTTACAACAAATACTTTTGAATAGTGGTCCTCGTGAACGACACAACAAAAGACAGAAACTACTTGAACAAATAGCAGCTGGAATCAGTGACTCACAGGAATTGGAAATGTCACTCCTCAGTCCAGGTATTACTACTATCACGTCTCAGTCAACTCTGTTCTACGAGCTTATCAGCTTTTGTCCTTTTTACATTCTCTGCAGCTTGTGTTGATCTCATCAGGCACCTATTGCAAGTAAAGCCGAGTCAACGCATCACTCTGTTGGAAGTCATGGATCATCCTTGGATTACAAAACACGGTCTTTATCTTCTGCATCCATACAAGCCACTACCACAAGACCAAGAAGCACATAAGAAGGTGAAATGCACGAAATCAAGCTCTTTGGCTGTAAATGCAGTAAACTTTATGTTGCAGATTATTCAATTAATATCCACTCAATTAGATCTGACAAAGCATGAAATTGAAAATGCCGTCTCAACAAACAAGTGTGACTGGATTGCAGCCATCTTTCACCTGTTGATTGACCAGCCTGAAGGACGAACATACATGAGTCAAATAGCAGTTGAAACTTCCTATGACCGATCACGAACCAGCCTCGGTCTGAGTCCTGAATTAGCACTAATAGAGACTAGTATAGCGAGATCAGAAAACGTTGAGAAAGACAATAAGACAGCTAGTGAACAAAGTGAGGAAAGAGATACCTATTTCAAGTAGTAAACACGTGAAACCAATTACTGACATGTTTGTATATGTAGAGGCAATGACAGCACACTACAATCAAAGAAGGTAAACGCTAACAGCTACTGTCTTGAAACTATTAAAGCCCATTTTGTACCTGATCTACAATAGACTAACCAAATTTCTATTATTTGTTGCTGCCTTTATGTTGATATGATCACACTAAAACCAAACTTTGAAAGAACATTACGTATAAGCAAACAAGCTACTGACAAATAACTGGAAATGATACTAAACAGTCTAGTCATTAAATGGAATAAGAATCAAGATATGTACACTAAAAGTCTCTACTGGTAATTTGACAAACCAACCTCAGCATCTCACTTGAATGTTAGTTATTTCTAGCAGGGAACCTTCTTTGACTTGTAGTGCAGTGCACATGAGATGATGATAAAATGTCCATCAACAACAGTTAGGACGTTAGTGTGTCTCTGATGAGATATCAGACTTGCTTTCGATCAACACTCTTTGCCAGGCATAGAAGGGTTGACATTGATGTTTTAGACTATTCAATCTTTGCGTTTGTGCTCTGCAGGTATATTGTTTTACTTTCATTCTGTTTAGTACTGTTAGAGGAAATGGTGACCAATTGATCTCCAATGTGCTTGATCACTAAATAGTTGCTCAAATGCTGAGAGTTAATGAATGGCACAAGACTTGAGATTGTTGTTAATTAACAAATCGTTAAACCTCATCTTGGGGCTTCCTTGATGGCAACAGTGCCTTTGGACCAGTCTGTGGACATGCAGAACTAATGGATTCTTATAGTGACAGCCATCAACAGTGCTGGGGTGGCCACATATATAACGAATGTTGAGATACTTGATCTCAAGGGTAATACAAAATGGCATTTGTATAATGAAATAAATTAGTACAAGATGACAACAAGTGCAAATGTCACTGTATTGTCCAAATTGTGTTCTAACCAACTAGCAGATGAAATTAGCATCCGTCTAACTGTCTGTCACTAACATACTTAATCAGCATTGACATACTTAAACTAATTAACAACAGTGACTTACTGACATCATGCTTTCCTTCATTGTTATAGAAATCCTAATGCCACCTGTCCAGTTGCAACTTCAACACACAGAGACTCGCGTGGGACAAGCTTGCCACCACCATCAACCGCTGCAGTCAACTTCGTTGCAAATTCAAAATTTAAACCTCGTCGGCACTTGTCAACATCAGAAGGCAACAGGCGACTGCCTCCAACACCAAACAGCGTCTTAGCAGCAAGACATCAGTCTGGCCTTCGCAGATCTCTCAAACACTATGCAACATCGCCAAATACAATACACACTCAGCCAACAATGCTTCAGAAAGATTCCCGAATTCTGCACACCGAATGTACTCATAAAGGAATGATTGCCGAGAACAGGATGAATGCAGAACATCTAGCAGTATATGATAGAGCAGCCAACAGAGGAAGTCCACTAAAGTTTAATCGAGGAAGAAATGAGACACTTGCGCTGAGTGGAGAGCCTCCATCAAAGCGCTATAGTTGGGCTAATTCAGCAGACTATGCCTACACAGTTCCTACAAGAAAACAATGGAGCAGAGAGTCACTAAATACAACAGCAGTCAGAGCTAACTTGTTTCAAACTCCAGGAAAAGCACCGGCAGACATTGCATCTCTCATGGCACTTCCCTCTCCAGGTGTGATCTCTCTAAGAGATGATGGCATCACTACAAGCAGCAGTTCTAATGGCAGTACACCAAAGAGTCCCACCAATAGTTTTCAAAGCAATGTACTTCATTCACCAGATGATCCAATGAAGATACTACAAATTATGGCAGCACACAGACGTCCACAAACTGTAGCAACAGCTCAGCGAGAAGTCACAATGATGCAACCAGATAGACACAAGCAACTGCCTAGCATTGAAACTGTGCCACTAAATCAGGTAAACACCCACACCCACACCCACGCCCACACTCACGCCCACACTCACCCACACATGCACACACACACACACACACACACACGCACGCACACACACACACACACACACACACACGCGCACGCACACACACACACACACACACACACACACACACACACACACACACACACACACACACACACACATGGAGGCATGCACGTGCAATGTTCTACATCAATTCTGTACAACGTTTTAGTACATAGTATGAGTGTACTACTACTATCTGATCTTACACAAGACAATCAAATTGTTAGCTCGATCATAATATGATACGCCTGCTAGCTGGTACATCACAATTTGCCATATACGTAGATGTACGTGAACACTATTAAATACTGAAACAGTAAAATATGACTTACTTTACAGTCACCCTTGCCTACTGTTCTGTAATAGCTTGACTACGCGCCTGATGTGTGTGTGTGTGTGTGTGTGTGTGTGTGTGTGTGTGTGTGTGTGTGTGTGTGTGTGTGTGTGTGTGTGTGTCTGTGTGTGTGTGTGTGTGTGTGTGTGTGTGTGTGTGTGTGTGTGTGTGTGTCTGTGTCTGTGTCTGTGTGTGTGTCTGTGTCTGTGTGTGTGTGTGTCACTGTGTGTGTGTGTGTGTCTGTGTGTGTGCGTGCGTGTGTGTGTGTGTGTGTGTGTGTGTGTGTGTGTGTGTGTGTGTGTGTGTGTGTGTTGTGTGTCACTGACTGTGTGTGTGTGTGTGTGTGTGTGTGTGTGTGTGTGTGTGTGTGTGTGTGTGTGTGTGTGTGTGTGTGTGTGTGTGTGTGTGTGTGTGTGTGTGTGTGTGTGTGTGTGTGTAATACATGTACATACACGCATGTATTCTAGATATTCCAGATCTTGTGTTGACGTTCTAACTCTGGTTAATAGATTGTTCATCTACCGGTATCACACGCTTCTCCGTCCAAGAAAACAATCAGTGGAATATTGGGTAGAGCGTTTCGATTCAAGCACGGCAAGAAAGGAGGCAAGCAGTAAGCAGCATTGGAAAACTTGTATTACGCATGCGCGTGGAGTTGTAAAGCAGACTATTTTTAGCATGTTTCACATTATTTTATTATTTGCATAAAAACCATTTAACGTACAAATTATGTCACACGAGTTACTTTGTCAACTTGAACTAATAAATGACTACAGCGCTGGAAGAAAAACAAATTTGTTAGTGAATTTAATTTAATTCAAGCAATTTTATTAGTTGGAGAATGGCAAACATACTCTTACTTGTCAATGTAGTTGTGTGTGTGTGTGTGTGTGTGTGTGTGTGTGTGTGTGTGTGTGCGTGCTGGCATGCATGGGTGCATGTGGTGCCGCTAGGCAAGTTACTGTAATAAAAGGAGAGACTGTTAAGACTACAATCGAGTGGTTTAGTGTTCCTCGTATCAGAAGCACATTGTGTGCATTTATACAATCCTTGTGTGTTAGGCAGCACCTGATATAGTAACTCACATATGCATACTCAACCACAGCTCATTGATTTTTTAATTGCATTTGTCTGGCCACCTTCATTAACACCATTGTCACCAGCACCAAGGAACTGCACAAATCAACACAATCAGGCACTGCACCCTGAGCTTCAGTGCAAAATTTCAGATAGATTATTATGCCAGTATTAGTATCATGATTGTCATCTCCAAATAAGAAAGCTACTGTCATGGCCACATTTTATGTGCTAACATATGGTGTACATGCTTGGCTAATTCAAGATTTCCCTGCAAACCGAACATGCATTATAGTGCATGGGTAAATTGAGGACGAGGCCAAGATGTCTTAATTAATGTGACGTTTAGGCTTGGCTCTGGCTCCATTGCACAGACAGATGTTATAACCCCAATGAGTGCTCAGACAGTATGCATACATGCATCATATGTTGACACACAAGCTTATGAGAAACAGCACATAGTGCTTGCTTGCCCTGTGTTGTATATATATTTTGTTTCAGTAAAAAGTCTTGCTATTAACAACAGAACATTCAGAAGTCAATGAGATGGTATGTAACACTCAAAAGTCACAAAAGTCACAAATTCAGTAAGGAGCAATAATAGTTCTTCAGTAGCAGTCTGTCATGAAAAGCTGTACAATACGCAACCAATTCCCATATGGTAAAAGTCCATGTCAGTGTAGCAGGTGTGTCATTTCCACAGTTCAATCCTTAGATATTGTTATAAACTTATCGTTTTTTTGGTACTCTCCGCACTGCTGTCTTTGTTTTACGCCCACCAAGTCTGGATGGCATATTAGAAATAGAAGCAGATTGGTTGGCAAAAGGAGTAGGCACTACACTGCTATCTCCCCCAAATGTAAAACTGCCAGATGATTGCAAAGAGCTTGAGAAATCATATCCACCACTTTGTTGCTGATCAGATAACCCAGATGATACATCAACCATACCTACTGCCTGATCAGGAGCATCACCACCAGCTCCAGGTTGTGGAAATCTGAAAGGATTGTTAGACAATAGTCCTGATGATGAACTACTAGCAGGGAGAAGAGATGTTCCACTTTGACTTCCAAATCGAAAAGTGGGATGGCTTTGCGTCTGGTTCATTCCAAATTGAAATGGTTGCATTGTAGTAGACAAAGCTGAGGGCTGCCCTAACATAGAACTCTGTTTCTGCTGTCCAATCTGCAGTGAAGAAGGCATGGAGGCTGTTCTAAGGTCCATAGTTCCAAATATGGGTCTCTCCTGGTTCTTGTCTGCTCCTGGTTGTAAAGAAAAGCTGGGTTTGCTACTAAAAGTAGCATCCTGCTGTGAGCCAGAAGGCTGTATATTAGAACCACTGACACCTCCAAACAGCGATAAAGATCGCTCTTGAGAGCCTTCCCGCTGCAGTCCAAATTTGAAAGTTGGTTTTTGCTGACTCTCTTGACTGTTTGCTTGTCGCTCTCTCGAAGTTTGCTGCTGCACTCCAAAGTTAAAAGTTGGTCGCTGAAGACTCTCTTGACTGCTTGCTTGTTGCTCTTGAGAACTTTGCTGCTGCACTCCAAAGCTGAAAGTTGGCTTTTGCTGAAAACTCTCTCGACTCTTTGCTTGTTGCTCTTGAGAGCCTTGCTGCTGCACTCCAAAGTTGAAAGTTGGCTTTTGCTGGAGACTTTCTTGCCTGGTTGCTTGTTGAGAGCTGCCTGGAGTAGGAAACTGCAATGATTGACTTGTCTCATTTGTACTTGACTCTTCTCTTGATTGAACTTGACTTTGAAACACTTCACGCAGCTGATTATTTGTTGAAGAACCGACTGATTTACTCTGTATATTTCCTGACAGAGTGAATGGCCCAGTGCGAGAGAAGTCAGACATTTCATTATTCCCAAAGGCAACTACAGACTTCGAGTCTGTGTTTAAAGTAAATCTCGACTGATTAAAGCTGCCAATCAGTCCTGATGACGTCCTTTTAGTTTTATCAGAAGAAACAAATAGATCAGAGTTCATATTCACTGTCTGATTAACTTGCTGTTTGAAAACATCTGATTGATTAGTGACTATTGGAGATCTACCCAACTGACCACTATTTGACTCACTAACATGCACATTCGATCCAGAAGAGCAAGTAGTAGGCAAGTCAGTAGACTTTGCTAGAACTGGTGGAACGAGGAGCTGAAAGCCTTTCCCACGTGACTCACTTTGTATAGTTGATGCTTCTAAACCTTGTTTTGCAGCATTTGATTCAGATGTTGAGACATTCTGCAGAAAGTGAATCTCTTTTCCTGCACTCTGTTTACTTTCAGAAATAGCACCATCTGTTGTTTTTGACTCAGATTTGCTGCCTTCAATTCTATCTAATGCCTGTTTACTCGTTGTCTCTTGATGTTCTTCCACTGCAGACTGCACTGTAAGCTGACCACTGGCAGCCAATTCAGCAATGGTTAATGGTTTATTCGTAAACAACTTCTCGCTATCATGATGCGGATGGATCAAAGTCCCTGAAGTTTGCAGTTCTGATCCAACTGAAGGTGTTGTTGTTCGAAACGTTCGGTCTGATGGCAGCGATGGGATGTTTGTTCCAACAATGCAGAATCCACTGTTAGTTTCCTTATTTCTAGAATCTGTAATTTCCGATTGACTACTCGCACCAAACTTAGCTGTACATGACACTGACTGTGATGACGACTCTTGTATTTCCTTAGGTAGTTTCCATCCTTTCAATTCACTGGTGTCACATTTCTTGCTCACAGACGAGCTTGAAACTAATTTGAAACCACCTTCACCAAATGATGAAGCTGATGAAATTTTGTAATTTCCACAAGGAATGCCATCAAATCCAGCTCCTAGTCCTTTAGTAGATGGCAAAAGAGATGAGGACAGTTTGAATCCATTAGATGAGCTGCCAATAGCAGAAGAATCAGTTGATGTTGACTTTCCAACCAGACTTCCAGTCAACTTGAATCCTTGTGTTAACAGCTTCGGTTGCTTTTTTACATCACTTGGTTGACTTATTGGTAATTTCACTTCTTTACACTGACCTTCAGCAGTCAGAGGAGCTGCTACAGATGCTGGATTAGTTGTATTTCCCGGTTTGGATGTCTCACAAGCTTTACATTTCATGGCATCTGGAGGATTAGATATAAAGCACGTGTTGCACTTCCATGAGTTGGGTTTACTAAACATTGCAGCAGTCAGAGGAGCTGCTACAGATGCTGGATTAGTCGTATTTCCTGGTTTGGATGTCTCACAAGCTTTACATTTCATGGCATCTGGAGGATTAGATATAAAGCACGTGTTGCACTTCCATGAGTTGGGTTTACTAAACATTGCAGCAGTCAGAGGAGCTGCTACAGATGCTGGATTAGTCGTATTTCCTGGTTTGGATGTCTCACAAGCTTTACACTTCATGGAGTCTGGTGGATTAGATATAAAGCACATGTTGCACTTCCATGAGTTGGGTTTAGTAAACATTGCAGCAGTCAGAGGAGCTGTGGCAGCTGTTGATTTGGTAGTACATGCAGGCTTTGGTGATTGACATGTTGTACACTTAGTGACATCAGATGGATTAGAACTCGAACACTTGTTACACTGCCATGTATTGGGTTTTGTACACACTGCACTTGTCAATTGATGAGATGTGTTAAATCCTAAAACTGAGCTTTCCAAAGATGATGATGGTATGTCAGTTGATGCTGACGTGGCCACCACCTTCCTTGTCGTCATTTTATCAAGAGCATGGAACTTCTCGTCACAAGTTGGTCGCAAGGCTTGGCACGCCTTGCATGTATCTATGTTAGAAGGATTACGTACCATACATTTCTCACATGTCCAAGAATTAGGTTTAGTAAACAGTGCAGCAGTCAGCTGCTGGTCAGATGAACTGGAAGACAACGAACTTGATACATTCTTTCTTGATTGTGAAATACCTTTGTCAATATGACTCTTGCATAACCCACATGCCTTGCATTTCAAAGAAAATGAAGAGTTACTGACAAGACACGATTCACACTGCCATGAAGCAGGTTTAGTAAACACAGCAGCTGAAAGAGAGGCCATGTTTGACTGGCTAGAGATAGTGACTAACGACTGAACAACACAGCCTCCTTCTGTGGTTTCAGCACGTGGAGACTTCGGATTGCTAAAAGAAAAGTGAATAGTACCAGATGGTATAACCTGTGATGGGTATTTTGCTGCTTTGACTGATGGCCGAGAGAACTGGAAGTTACTGGAGGCAGGAATTGTCTGTGAAAGAGAAGCTGGAACTGTTGGTGCCAGATCAAACACTGGCAAAGAATTTCCTATAGGAAGAGGAATGTCAGGAAGATTAGGTTGGTCAATATTCTCTTCGTCTCCGGATGACAGACGTTTGTAATGAACAATTTTCCGATCACCCCTCATTTTGCCTCCGCTTGATCCTCTAGATGCATCACTGTAAGCCAGTTGTTTCGGTGTTGTTGCGGAGCTAGTTGTCTCTGTATGTGATAACACTGACTGACGTGGCTCTATTTGCAAAGAAATAGACTTTTTGGGTGTCATAACTGATGCAGAACACACAGCAGGCAAAAATGACCAAGTAGTGGTAGTAGAAGGTTGCTTGTTAGCCACTTCTTGAGGTTCTGGTGATTGCTGGGGTGTTGGAAATGCACTTGTTAGATGAGAAGATATGTTTGCAGAAGAAGTTGTAACAAAACTCAGAGGTAATTGATGGTGAGCCAATAGGCTGACTGGCGGAGGACGTTCAGTTGTTGGCTATATTAACAAAAAATATCAGCAATGATATGAATAAACATCACAGCAGCTATTCATTACATAAAATGAAAGAGGAGATGCATTCTCAACTGATGGAGAAGACATAGCAATCCTTCTTGCATCCTAAGCACAAATCCATATCAAAACAAATAGCATTAAGGCCTAGGGGAAGTTAAATCTAAGAAAATCTACTGTACAATAATGATACAGTAGTAGTTCAGTACATGACTGACCTGCAAGGGAGAAGACATGCGATCTATTGTGTCCAAGATTCTCTTGGCTGTCTCACTATGAACTGATGATGGTTGGCTAACAACTGCAAATACATTAAAACCACAAAAGTTAAACTAAACAATAATTCCTTTGTGTAACACAGAAATAACGACTGACAATCAGATAAACTACAGGAAACAATAAAGTGACAAGACCAACATCGATAGAGAGTAGCACACTTAATTGATTGATTAAATCAACTGTTACCATTCTTTGCCTTCATTTTCTTCCTTACTGGTTCAGCTGGCTCTACATCCTGTCTTAGACGCTTGCAAGTCATTGTTCGCTGCACACAAAGGTGATTGCCTTCTGCAAAAAGACAATTTAAAGTGGACATACTGCTGCTGTTGATCCACCAAACATAGTCTTGCCCGGATAAAAAGTAGACTGGAAAGGAGGATGTGCAATACGAGTCGACTAAGCAACAAATCAGAAATTTCCCATATTAACCTTAACATTCACAAAGACGCTTACAGTGGGAGAATGAAAAGATGCAACGGAAAACATTGGTCTGCTTCTCTTTGACACTGACTTCAAGTAATCATTTTGCTGCATTTCAAGACTAGTGTTAGGTTGAATAGCAGGTTGAGTTTGAGTTCTGAGATGCTCAGAAACAGAGGTTCTCTTGCTGTCCAATTGGTCATCACTATGCGATCCTAAGAAAACACAACAATTTATCAACATTTCTAAAGACCAAGCAGCTCCCAAATACAACTAAATTATACTTGCAATTTAATCGTTGCCAAAAATAACTCATACAGGCAAAACATCAACTGAAGATTGTCAGCTGGCATCAGACAAATCAGTCACCATGTCGCACAAAGATTTGCTGAACTAGCATCGTGCATGTGCATGGCTAAGAGTGTCACTGCACTCTGGGAAGTGAATTCACTGCAGTGTTAGCCAACAAACTAAAGTCATAATAACAAAGTAAAAATAGCACCACAATGTCATAATTGTTACACCAAATGTTGGCTAACGGTTACTAAATAAGATCTACATCTTATCTACTAAACTACTATACACAATAAGAGCACTTGAGATGCAAACCTCAGTGTGCATTTTTAGCAGTTGTTTCCTTATTGGCATCATGAAGCAAGAATTGTGAAAAGATGGTCAACTAAATGGATCAATAGTTCCGAAACATACACAAAAATGTAGGCACAAACAGACAAACAGAAAGACCGACAGACAGAAAGACAGACAGAACGACAAACACACATGAAGTTCAGAACCGGTACATAGATTCAGAATGCAGACAAAACATTGTTATGTTTGACATTACATTGGGATCAAACATAGACCTTCACATCTCCTTGATGCACCCTTGGAGCTCAGAAATTTTCCTAGCTCTGCTGGAAAGGCTGGTGCTGCAGCACCTCAAAGAGAAACCAGAAAGAAGGCAAACATGAACAACTCAAGCCGCCTGGAGGCTTAACATCCAACATCATCCCTTTAGTCCCAGAGCAGCTCAGAACATGGGAGAGCAAGGAAGAAATTACAGCGAAGCAGGAAGACCAAATGCAGTAGAATTCAGATTTCTCAACAAAATGGTTGTTGGTTCAACTAAAAACGTAGATGTACAATGCATGGGTGATTTTTAAGAAACTGTCTGGACTGTGTGGTAGACATGAGATGCTTGCAGCTCTCAGCACTCAAGACTTCACATAGTATCTTTCTTGCATATGTATATGTAAAAGTTTAGTTATAGACATCATGCTTATTGCTGAAATGTGTTAGTTTGACAGACAGACAAACCAACACACAGACAGACAGAGAGATTATTTTATTCTTCGATAAACACTATTACATAGTCGCATGACGTAACAGTTCTACAATTTCTAAATCAATGAACATAATTGCTGGCTGTCCTTGTCATATAAGAAGTCCTCTACTCTACACTGTTCATGAGTCAACTTAGACACTTTCCTACTGCCCACTCTTGCATTGCATCTCTGTATAGTATACACACTGATATCTGACGTCTCCACCTGTCCAAACACTGACAAACAGACATAATGTGTATGTGTATTTAGTGTGTATATAGTGTGCATTGTAGTTGTAGCCAGTTTTCATGTATGTACTAGATGTAATGGACATGTAGATTAGATATTGCTGTGGTGCTATAGTTCATTTATGAAAAATATGTATTGACAGACAGACAGACAGACAGACAGACATCAACGGAAGTAAAGCCAAACGCAGTAAAGACATACAACCGCACAACTGCACTCATGTACACCCATACGCCCATCACTCCAGTACCACGACTTGATTTACTTTTAGCATCTTCCATCTACCTTTGCGGTGTATGTCCTGCCGCTCAGCATGCGCTTCATGTGCCGCTTGTTCACGACTTCCTTCTTCTACAACAGCTTCCTCACACTTGTCTTCTCCCTGTCTTTCGCTCACAACATTTGGCTCTCCAGATTGTACATACGAACTGCTGTCATCTGCAGGATCGTTGTTCTCCTCAGTCTCGTCGCTCTGTGCTTGTCTTCCTGTTTCCCGCTCTCCCCCATCGTCTCCTCCACGTTGTTCACTAGGCGCGCGAACTTTCGACAACCAATACGATGGAGACAAAAAGTCCACAACTCGACCAATAAAACCCTATAAACCAAATCAAAGTAACGAGAAACAATCACGAATTGTCAATTCTTCTCTGACTGACCGTTCGTCTGTTGCTACTCGCGCCTACGGATGATATCCCGTATGGCTTGGTCGCTCTGTTTCGCTGGCGATTAGTAAGTGCGCGAACTTTCCAACGAGTATGCTCTGAATCAGCTTTACGAGACATAGAAATCACCAAGAAGACAACAACAAAGGAGTCAGTACATATAAATTGCGACGCATGCGCAGTCCGGCTACAATAAGTTTGCACGTGGTTTACCTAGAGAGTAAATTGTGCTGTCTTCAACTTAAATCATACAGTGTACAACACGTGATTTTCAGCTACCTGCAACTGTTTACTGTTTATGCAAAAACTAAAAAAAAAGATTTCATCTAGACCTAGCCTCGTACCCAGGCCCTCTTGCGCGCCCGGAGAAGAGGGCCTCTTCTCCGGGCGCGCAAGAGGGCCTGGGTACGAGGCTAATCTAGACCTAGACTCGTGCCCAGTCCTCCTCCTCGCGCGCGCTCCACGTGTTTTGGCACGTGCTTTTTGTTCCCCTCGCCACCCTAACCCGTAACCCAATCCTAACACTACCTTGGGCAAATATGGGGACGGGAGCTGATCGAGTTGGATCAATATGTTCACATACACATTGGCAGAAACAAATGCAGCTTCTTAATGTAAATCAACAATTACAAGAAATACAACTGAATAATTATTGCTCTAGATCTAGACGTACAGCATGTTATGAGATAAGAGCAATAAGCTACAGTAGCTGGGTTGCACCAAGTGCGTGTATATAAATCATTGATGGTAATAAAGTTCAACATTGTTTCCAAGAAAAGAAATGTGATGCGTTGGTTGAGCAATGATAGGAAGAGAATGATAATCTGGTGCATCAGAAGAGTGTTCTGGATTTATAGGATATCCCTACACAATTAGACAATTAAATGTCACTCATAAGGAACTGTTCTACAAACAAGATTCTATTGACAGCCATGCTTCTTCTCTACAAACACACGAGCACAGAAAGCTTACTCCTAGTTTTTCAATGAACGTCATCAGTTGTAATGTCATCTTTCTGTTGGAATGCAGCAATTGGTCTAAACTGTAAAATTTCAATTGTCAATTACCACAATCAACAAACTTTAGAAGCAGCAAACAGAATACAGAGACAAAAAACAAACATTTAATTAATTTATTTCTACACAATTGCGCTGTCTGTATAATCAAGGGATGATGGGGCTCTAGCTCCTCAATATTTGCCAGCCTATGACGTCACTAACAAAGAACTTAATTAACCGTTTGATTGACAGTCTGAAATAATACCAGAGATTCAGTTCCACAAAATTGAACTGCTTCCTATCCCCCTCCCCCCTATCATCATCATTTTCAAGCTAGTCACTGTGAGTCGTCCCATTGATTAAGAAAGTCCTTGGGTGGCCAGATAACCACAGATGTCACCAGCACATTCAGTTGATGCTATTCAATTATAATTAGCTTACTAGATAAAGCCACAAGGAACTACGTGTATAACACTTACCACAGTACTATACGCCTTTTAATAAACTTAGCCACAAATAAGAAATTACCGCTAGATTAGATGTCTAGTGCTGCTATAGTTGCAATAGTAAGATATTTTCAATATAAATCATTTCCTTCAGCACTGCATGGTTGAATGTTCACTTAATTAACAATATCAAGAAAAACAATGCCTGTAAATGCTCGTAAACTCTAGTAGACTATTCTAACCTTGATTGTCAAAACAATTCAATAAACAATGTCACACATGGTCAAATGCACACCTGTCCTTTGTAAACAGTCTTCTTCTTGCAATCTATACAGACAAAATCATACATAATAACGGACAAAGAATGTTCAGTCCCTCCACTTCATTACCTTTTCAGATACTTGTTTGTTAACAGCCATATCAAACAATGGAATACCAAAATACAGTTCAAGTGGCACCCAACCATCTGGATGCTCCTGCTTCCATTGAATACTTTCACTATCAGCTGTTACACTCAGACACAGTCAACTACAATTAGAAAATAATGAATCACAGGACTGTATTACTGGAGGATACATTCACAGTGTCAGCTGGCAGAACCACATCATCTACACTAATACGAGTTTTGTTGTATGCCGGCTGTCGAGAAAAGCCAGTCCATAGCATTGATAGATAGCCACAAGAATGAGTAAGGTCAATACAGTGTGGAAGTTTCTTGAACATCGAATGTGACAAAAGGCCACAACCTACTCATCAGGAGTACATCAGACAATAAGGACTTTCCTCATTTTGTCTCACCTTGTATCAGATCTTCTTCTTCTAAAGGAAATGCAATGTGAACTACCTGGCCATCAGTGTCATAACCAAAAGCCTTCGAATTGCAGACATAAATTAACTCAAATTATACGTATCATTAATTTTAATACTTGAATTAAAACTGGAGCATGAGTAAGAGCTTCATTGGCAGAAAGAAGAGCATTCGATGTTGGAACAACAGCTGAGTCATGACCCCATGATGTCATCAGCAATAGTTCATACTCCTAAACATGCACACATGACAGTAGAAAGATAAACAAGCATACTCACATGATTAAACAAACAGACAAAAACAAGCAGAAACAAACAATTGAACCATGCAAACAAACTCATAGGCATACAAAGTAGAAGCTATCTAGTACACAAAACAATTACAATTAGAAACAGTTAAATGAGCATCATCTGATATACAACACCAAAAAGAGTGTCGTGATTACATTCAAGCACAGACGATGGAAACACTCTAGTGAATTAGATGTCTTTCTCAATGGCAGTAGATTACCAAACAAAGAGGAAATAACATATTTGGGTGTTGTCATGAATGGTTGCTGTATGGTACAGAGCACATTGGAGGCTAGAAAAAGAAAATTTTATGCTGCTGTGAATGCATGGTGTCATTAGCCGACTTGGTGGAAGTTGTCCAAAAGATAGCGTATGGATGACAATCATGGAAAGTCAACTATTTCCCGTTCTTGCATATGGAAGTCATTTGTGGAATTTTGAACGAAGTGTAGTAGAGACGTCTGTTAACACAGCGTATCAAAAAGGTATTCGTTGTGGGCTTGGTATGAGACAAAGAGACTCTATAGTGGAAAGAATTCCAGAATTTGTTGAGCCATCTCTTAAGATGAAAATACTACAGACTAAATTTCTTAAACAGGCCGTAGATTCAAGAAATGAACTTGTGAGAGGACTGGCATCGCTAATAGTTAGACGTAGTTATCCTGGACACGGATTGGATATGGTAGATGGTAATGTTTTTACGTGTAGGTTAAGTGATTTTGTGTGTTAGTTGTCATTTCTCTACATGTGTGCGTGCGTGCGTGCGTGTGTGTGTGTGTGTGTGTGTGTGTGTGTGTGTGTGTGTGTGTGTGTGTGTGTGTTTATGTTGCCCCTATGAGGGAACTACACCAGATTTGGTGTAATAAAAATAAATTATTGTTACATTATTAATATAAAGTAGTGAAATGAAAGGATCACAAATAATCAACAAAAATAAATATGAACCAACTTGAACATACACAGAGATACAAAAGTAGACAGCAACTTACAAACATACAAACAAACAGTCATTACTTGAAAGACTTCAGGTAAATGTCTAAGTCTTGTCCCTTTTGTAAACAGAATAGTTGGTGGTCCACAACCAAGTTGGTCATATAACCAAAGACGAAACCAAACAGAATTTACTTCAGGGATGGCAGGTCCTATGTGAGGAGGAGTTACAGATGTCACTGGATAAATTTCTTGACTTAAGGGAGCCATTGATATCAACAAACTAACAGCAATGCACAAATCTAAATTGTCACAAACAGAGACAAAACTGTAAATGCTACAACCTGTAGTTCTTGTTAAGTATTCTGCCACAAGCAGCCACATCCAAACTGTTAAGACTTTCACAGCGTAGCAAATCTAACAAACAACCAGACTGTACAACGATTAACATTACAATCCTACAAACTTTTGAAACAACGATGTTTAATACACACCAAAACAAACTTGGCCAACATTTAGCACGTTATTGCACATTAGTGCAACACAAGCTGGTCCAACTGGTTCCATGGAGACAGAACCGGAAAGTGATGTACCTCAGCATTCATTGGAAAATGACCATAAGGCCATGCAAAGTTAACTACTTGATCATCAGCGTCTGTCCCAACTTTTGGGCCCACCCCAAACAATTTTTATTTTTACTCTGGGTTTGAAATTTTAATAGCATGTAACTCTGGGTTTGAAATTTTTAATAGCATGTACTGTACGTGTACTGTCACTGCATGAACGAGTGTGCCAGGTCCTCTAAGTAGTAACATGTGTGTAAGTTTCTTGTCCTCCATTGAGATTCTGGCCTTTGCTGTTGCAGTTTTATGATGGACAGCCCGTTTTGATGATGTCAATCAACCATGGTAGACAGACACATATCAATAGAAAATAAAAATAGAAAATAAAAGCCCTCCGTCCGTCCGTCCTTCCGTCCTAACGTTTCTAGAAATTATAACAATCAACAAATAGGCTAAACATTATTTATATTATTGCACTCCCAATACCATAGTTATACCTCCCTATCAATTAAACTCTGTGAAAGTAGTTTATTCAATGCTGTCTGGTCTCTATAAACTCTCCAAGTACTACTTCCTGGTCTACTGTTCTGGCATTGTGCACATGTAGTAAAAGTAGAGTATTCATCCTCTTCTCAGTTATTCTGTTTGTCCTGTAAGTTTTGACGCATCTAACAAATGCATATGTTGAAGTAAAGCAACGTGATGTATGCTGCATTATAGCTGTTGCTCTGTTGCCAGCCAGTTAATATTAATGGTACAACATTTGCACAGGATCTATAGTATAAATGTTACCAACTTTTGTAAGGCTATAGCTAGTAAGTTACAGAATCCAATCATAAAACCTGTTATATGCACCCATGCGTACACACACACACACACACACACACACACACACACACACACACACACACACACACACACACACACACACACACACACACACACACACACACACACACACACACACACACACACACACACACACACACACACACACACACACACACACATTAATCAAAAACCATCTCGGTGCACAAAACTCAAGCAAACACTCACATGCAATATAAACTTGCCAAAGACATTAACTCTTTACATACTGATAGCGTACTGTACCTATGGCTGAACCTTGTGAAGAACTACCATTTGAAACAAGTTCCTTGTTGTAACGTAAAAACTGTAAAGTTTTTCTTAATGTGAGGGCATGTTCAAAGTAACGTTGAGCTTCACCTTCACCTTCAGTACCAACCTTTAAACAACAACATATTCCAGGTGAGAACACTTATACATATGTAAGTATACACTTATACATATTAACTACATTTATACATGTAACCAACCAACCAAACAAACAAACAAACAAACTCATGATTTACACTCCCAACAAAGCTACGTATATACAGCAACACACAGCAAATTTCTGTATCTGCACCAAATTCAAAGACAATATAAAACATGCCGTTCATAGTAGAAATGTTTCTAAGCTAACCTAATCTAGTGCAATCTGCTAACTCATTCATATGGTGCATAATCCACCCTCGAGCTCATGGACAGCATTTGTAATTTGTCGCATGTGGCTCTGTGTTTATTATTAAACTGATAAGTACATCGGAAAGAATACAACATGTCCACAAGAACCACTTCAGCCTGATCAGCATTTTTAGACTAAAAGTAGGCACATTAGGGCCTGGCTACATGAGACTATTATTATTACATAGATCAACCTCAATGTCTCACTTATACTGTGAAGCTTTGTAGTGTCACACACCTTGCAGTTTTCTGGAATTACATAGTTGACCATGCCTTTAACCCGTGTTAATTAGATTAAACCAATCACGTGACTGGCTACACATGTAAGTTATTAACTAACCCTGGGTCATGTGACTGACCACGTCTCAGTGTGTGGCTCAACTTTGACAAGCCCCCCTCCCCCCCGACCCTCAAGACACTCAACTCTACAGTCATCCAAAGTGGCCTCAAGTAAAACAATAATTTTCGTGATTGAAAAGCATGAACAATGAATGTCAACTACAAACTTGCCAACTGCCACGTACTGAAATATCTACCAAACATTTGATTAACTAGAAACTAGATAACTAGTACTTGCCAAAGTCGCTTTAGCCAGCCTTGTTTGTATCAGAAAGAGTTTGGTAATCATCATATCGTATTTTAGACATTTCAAGGGTCTACAGCATGTGGCCACTTCACATTTACTTTAGAATTAAAACCATGTGTTCGCGCAATATAATTTGCTCAAGTAAAAAACAAGCTGTTGTAAACACATTCTTTGGGCCAACAAGTCGTAAAAACAAACAGTTACACATAGAGTATATACACAAACAAACAAAAAGAGACAACATCAGTGTGTACCAGAGGCAAGCAGCCACATCTAATAAAAAATGGTACCTTATGCAATTCTGCCAGTAGACTATCAAGTGATTCATCTGATAACTTGCCAACTTCAAACATTGTAACCGCATGTGTTTTAAGACCCTGACACACACAATGATGATAAACACCACATAGCAAGAAAGAGTTAAGCAACATCTTTGAACTCAGTTTGCAGACTGACAGTTACAGAAACTTACTGGAGACAAGTTGCCCATCATAAGAAATGCAGTAAGAGTCGAGTCGAAAAGCAATGCCACACGTTTACTAAAGCTTGATGAAGTAGCCATGTCTACACTCACAAAGTACACTGTTGGTTTGCATCAAACTTTTTCCAGAATTAAAATTTGCATTATAAATATCTATCCGGTTTATATTAATCTACTAAAAAGCAACTCGACAGTTACTGGTAAGTCTCACATCTCAGATGTTCTTACATCAAAATGAGTGCATGAGGGATCCAAGTTTGATTAGCAGTAGCCTTAGAAATTAAGTGTAGTAGAAGAAAGAATAGTGATGTTTCTGTTTTCTCTAACAAAATACCAGTGTAATGTACCATGTGGTCATGTGTTTTGTCAGTACTCCCAAGTGACCCATTCAAAATGAGAGGGCATACCCAAGGGTGACATTCATTCATTAATAGGTAAGATGAGATGTCACACTGCAAGACAGTCAACAAGGAGGTCTGGATATCCAAGAAAATGTACTCAAGTAGCTATAGTTCAACTAGATAATTCTTACACATAAAGGCATTCCCAATTATTGTGTGTACAAGTGATTGCACACAAAGACAGCAAACGATCAACAATGCAGTTAAAAGCCAGCCAAGTATGGGTGAACAATTACTACGACACCATACTGTATGTTCATTATTCATACATTGCAACCAAATGACAAACTTTAAACTGCATATGTTTCTAGCCAAAATCAGCATTAGTATGTCTATCTGAATACTCACTGCTAAATGACACTTTTCTGCATAATTTAGCTAGAAAAGTTAAACTGTAGAGTGCCTAATATGAAAGTCACAGTAGAGATACAAAACATGTATTTTGTTCAGTTTTCAGAATGTAATTGTGCCCTTATTTTGTTCTCAAAACAGACTGGTAAACAAATGCTGTAACAGGCAAAACAGAAAACAACAATACTCCTGTAGCCTGGCTGTACTCCGATCCACTTAATTAAAGCTTATTATGCAAAATTTGTCACATTTAGAGAGTTTGTTCACATGTGCTAATGTGATTCTAGTTTTAGCTGTATCTATCTTCGCAACGTACTTCACTAAATTTGGAATCAATAAAATCAATTAGCAATTTGTTGCTCAAAATCCCTGATCCAACTGCATCATAGTTTTGTCCCCTTATAAGCAACACATACGTATACTGTGCAGATTACAAATACTGTAGCACATATACTAGTTAAACACGCAAAAGTCACCTGAGAGAGAATCTTGAGAATCTTCCTGTGTGACAGGCAGGTCCAGCAATGGACGAGAATCTATGCAGTCTACCCTTACTCTGTCTGAGAAGTTGCTGTCATCAGAAATATCAAGTAGGTTGCTTACTAATTTCCCTACTCCACATGAGTTGATACTGTAGAACAACAATACACAATATTGCAAAGTCAGTTCAAGCACAAGATCTGACCAATGACATTATGTTGACCACATCGTCTAAATACCTGCTTTTGCCTTATGTAATTAATTAATTAACAATATAGCAAAAATGTTAGAGACCCGAGAACAAGTATTTAGACAGATTCAGATGTACACACTGCACCTCATCTCATTACTCTCTTGCTCTGTAGATCTTTCTTTCCAAGAAGGGTGCAAAGTCTCAACACTGGCTTCATTGTTTTTCTTGTATGCAAACCCAAGGCGAATGTACATAGAAATTGCATTCTAATAAGAAGAAACACATTGTTACTATGACAATGTGTGTCAAAAAAAAGAAGTATCTAAAGACACACTAACCTTGACAAGTGACACATCAATTTCCAGCACAGATGCCAACTACACCAATAAAACAATTATCAGACAACAATTTTGCCACATGTACAGACCTGATTTCTATTATTATATTTGCATAGTGATCATTCTTTATGTCAGTTCCCTTTGTCCTTGTCTGCTTGCCTACAATTACGAATGCATCTACTTACTTGTTTCCACACCAGTGATCAGTCTAATGTCTACCATGACTAAGCTCTGTGTTGCTTGCACGTCATGTAACATTGCTTTTGCACAATTTAATATCTCACCTCCACAACACTAGTGTGTTCATCTAAAGACACAAATATCTTATAAAGAAGAGTTTCAAAGTAATCTCCTTGCACTCGATTCATTACAAATCCTTCCAACGGCGGAACTACACAAACATAGATTCAATGCATTTGACAAATAACAAATATGAAACTCAAGCTGGTCATCTCACAAACTGTCATTAATCTAGAATCAGTGCTATATCATCTGTATTTTGCCCAACTAGTATCAGTCTACTAAATTACAGTAGACACCACACTAACAACAGCAGCCACTCATGTAACTCTTCCAAAAAATGTACCAACACCATTCTATACAATCATTGCTTGTGAGTCTGTTCGTCCATTGTTTGGTGTGTCAGGGTCTTTGCCAGATGTGCATCATCATTGAAAGGCAAGCTTCTCAAAGATGTATGTGGCCTTGCTAGTCTGTCATGCACTAGCTACTACGCATACAACTGCATCTGCTGTTCATACTAGTTGCATCATGTCCATAGCCTACAAACAGTTCTACTTATGACACATTTAAACTATTAAATCAGAAACAACAAACACTCTTCATTATGCCCATACATTATAGACAAAGTGCAATATAAATTGCCTGTCTTTAGGCCTCCAGCAAGCATACAACAACCTGTCATAGTAGAGACTTAACCATGTATAATCTGCTACAGCATCAGTGGAGCATCTAATCTAAACGGACACCATTCTACACCCAACTAAGAAGTGAAAACACACCAGCAACTAAGTCATCATCATCTATTGGAACTTCCATGTAGACAAGCCCTTTGCTGTAAAGACCTTGTAATAGAAGATAAGTAGCATTCTTTCACACCATAAATAAATCAGATCACAAATCAACTCTACCTTGCACCACTTTCACATCCAACAGACCTGCTCTTTGTGGTCCACTGTCAATAAGAGTGTCAACAGTCCGATGTTCAGCTGCATTACACATCTTTACAAGTTCACACACATACTTAATACGCAGTCTAGATACGGTGCCTTTGAAGCATAACATATCAACCTTAATGTCTTCTTCAGTCACATGACCAATATGAACAACCCACCACCAGCCAATTGCTTGCAACTGAATTGGCTTTTTAGGGAGCAGTTCCTTAACATTTCGACGCCGAAAAGAGAATTTCTACATTGACAACAAATAACATCCACACCATTACAAAACTGATATAATGCAATTAAAACTAGTGAAACACTGTAATATGTTCACTAGCTTAATCACAAGTCCTACTGATTTAGCTCTGCCTTGATTCATCAAGTCTATGTACTGATTACGACCAATTCCAAGAAGGCCAAGACCTATGAATAGACAGTAGTTTCTGGGTATTGTCACACACACTAAACATTACAAAAAACATACAATCTGCTGCTGTAAAATTTGGCAGTGAGTCATAGCTCTTCTCATTTGACATAATATCATTAATAACTTCAACATAGTAACAAAATGGAGTCACTCGCAATCCCTTGACCATCACCTCAGACAAATGATAAGGAAACAGCTACAAACAAAAATGTTTTACAAGTAAGTCTAATAGCTACCATCCTCTACATACTTCACTAATTGAAAGTTTAGTGTATAAATCAACATATAAACAATTTTACTTGCATACCCAAAGACAACTAGTACAAAAGTCACTACACTAGCTACAGAAACAACTAGTACGAAGTCCCTACACTAGCTACAGAAATAACTAGTACAAAGTCACTACACTAGCTACAGACAACAAGTATATTAAATCACCAAGATTGTTCATTTTGGTGTTATAACTAGTTAACATCTTAGTTCATTTGACCTCTAGTACTAACACAAGTGGATAGATGCATTCGATTGACCCTATTCTCTACCATAAATTTCTACCAGCTCCACCAACCTGTACCAGCTCCTGCTCTGGTATAGTAGAACTTGGTAGAGAGGTGTGTCATGTTTGTATTCCAGTTGAAAGTGGCAGAACACTGTCGTCAAAGGTAACTGGTACTACAACTTCACTTAAGTCACACATTCTTGACACTGGCAAAGCAACTCATACGTCCCAACTACAGTATACCCAATGGCAAATGAATACTACACTGTGAGCAGGAAGAAAAATGCTCTTCATTATCTAGGAGGTCGAAACAGTAGCCGATGCAAGTGAAGACCGTCTGGCTTCATCTCCTCATTTGCAGCTAGGCTAGCTTCCTGTACATGCGTCACAAAACCATGGCAACTCTACCAGTTTGCATCAACTCTAGTTTGTGTTCGATTGGGTAGTCTTCCACTGGACGCTTTCACACGTACACAGGGTTAATGTTGCTAAATCGGGTTAACTTTGGGTTCGACTCCAATTACCTCAGACGTGTGAACAGAAGTTTAGTAAACCCAAGTTACCCCGGGCTAAGACTGGAGTTAAGCGAGGGTTAAGCTAACCTTGCCCCCGAGTAGGGTTAAACTGGACTAAAACGGGTTAAAGTGGAGTTAAGCAAAGACACGCCCTCATATATGCAAAGCACGCCCTAGAATCGATCGCACCAACATACAAATGGCTTCTTCTTCTAGTGTTCTGCTATCAGCATTACTGCTTTCTTATTCTCAAGCAGAAACTTCAAGTAATCAATGTATTCGCTCTACTCTAGATCTTCTGCATCTAATTACCAGTTCTACGTCTGAACGCAAGTTGGTTATCATAACTCTACCCTAGTTATCCCAAGTTCACAGTCGATGACCACTTAGGACCCCACTCATTGACCAGGTACTCATTTATACTCCTGAGTCAAAAGAAGCAAATTTGTGTTAGTTTCTTGCTGTGTGTGAAAGCGCCCGCTGTCTACCAAAGTCTACCAGATAAAAGTTCAATAAAGTTTAATTATAACTATGCATGTGTCAATCAGAAGCCAAATTTTAAGTTACAAACCTCAGCATCTCTCATCATACAACAATATATGGAAAGAATTATCAGGTAACACAAAGTTTGCCGTGCATCTATGGTATATGATGACTACTTATTAGTACTACGTAGATCAAACAATGGCAACACCACAGCAATATAGAACATCATCTCTAATATCAATAACCATTAAATGGTCTCTGCTGTATTGCAGCAACTGCTCATAATATTTCCGCTCATCCTTGACCACGTGACGGACTGCAAGACAGTGAAACAGTTAGTGTCTCGAATATACGTGTTGTGTACAAGTGATCTTGTTGTGTACCAATATTTCCTTTCCATCTCAATTGATTTCTAATGCTGTACTCAAGAACCGCTTTCTCCCAACTTTTTTGAGAGTGTCCAAGAAGCTACAAAAAATTGCCATAAAATAAGACTTGCGATTTACTCACACAATCCACAATCCATCCAAATGCACAATCGACCATTGGAAACAACGTGCGACAAAAATCGTCAACTTAGAACTACGTATTCCAGTTTCTAGTCACATTTCCTACCTGTTTAATAGTTATCGGCAGTTTTGTCCAAGAATAGTTGTTCCTGATGTGAAACTCAACGGCTTTACTAGCAGCCATCTGTACTTACGTGCACGGCACGCAAGCCTAACGCGCGTTATTTTTTGGCAGTGGTCTGGTCACGAAGCCAATTTGACAGTTGATAGTAACGAGACACTTAACATTTTTTAAATAATGTAGATAGCGAGGGGAGATTCAAACCGTCAAGTTTGAAAGGCAGATAGAATCGGCACATTAGCAGGTCTGGCGAGGTGACACCTTTTTTAGGTGCACCGTGTTGCAATTGGTTCAACGTACGCGTGGCGCTCAATCCAAGTAAGTGGGAGGTCACACACAGACAACTCAGACGAGAACAAATTCCATTTCGATACATCATCAACTCTGTTACACAGGTCTTCCAATTTAGTCAGGGTACTCAGCTTAATTAATTAATTAATATCACAAGACGACAGACACAAATCAATTGGCAATTTCAGGAAAGTTGTACTTTTATCTCCAGCAAAAGGGATATCTTGCCCACAGAGTTTTAACTTGGGATTATAAAAGGTATAGATGATGGTCGGCTTCTGAACGCGAGCGAGCTACATTTTACTACTTTGCTTCAATTTTTGACCATTTCAGAAACTGCTGCACCAAATGACACTGTTCCTGACCAGAGAATGGACTGTCTGAGAGTAGCGTTTATATAGATCGTCTGCAAACGTAAATATAAAACAGTTTACGCGTGCCTTGCAAGATGGCAGCCTGTAGCCGATTTGAACAGGAGCTTCAGAAGCCAAAAGTTCGCATAGCAGGCAATTAATGATAGATGGAGTAAATTCATGATTGAGAATCTTTACTGGCCTACTGACACTCAGGAGGCTTTCCTCAGTGGTGTGCGGTTGTCTGGAACATCAGTTTCTTCTAGCTAATGGAAGCTCTCAAGGATGCTCTAGGAAGCGGCAGAGATCAATTTGCTGTAGCTGGCTTGACTTTAAGAATGCATTTGGAAGTGTCCGTTACAAGCTTATTGATATCACAATCCATCATTATCTAGAATTGTATATAGAGTGCAAGGCCTATACTCCAATCTGTATGGTTTCGTGTTCGTGAATGACACTTTCACGAAATTGTTTCTTTATTTATGGTATTGGAGTCTTCAAAGTGACCCGCTTTCTGTTGCGATCTTTAGTTCAGTCATTTAAGTTAACGTACAACTTGCCAACAGCAGGAGTCAGAGCAATAGGTCGAAAGCTTGACAGGTCTGAACGGTTATCCGTGGCAGTGCCTTTAGGAATCAATTTGATTACTGCCTTCTTCCACAACTGAGGTATAGACTGACAAGACCAACAATTGTTGAATGGTTCTAGAAGAGTAGGCCAGAGAGAAGAACATCATTTGTAGACAACATAGCCGATTCCATCCAGAGGCGAAATCTAGCCTTTTTGACCATTGAGATGACTTCAGACATTGTTATTGGATTGTCAGTGAAAGGACTAGAAGGAAGAGGTGGCGGTTTTAACCATTCTGCATAAGCAAAGTCTGAGTCAAAATCATCAACGTTGTAGGAAATCATACTGTTAATGTATATCAAATATAATAGATTGTACGTGTCATGCATGCCAGTTTGATTACCAGGAGTTTCCAAGGTTTGTTGTGACTCTGACTAGCAGCATTTAGTCACTCTACCTGTTGTGTTCTTCTAACTAAACAGCTTAATTAATTGCTGAAAGATCTGGTGGGCTATCGTTACACCACTCTCTCTGGATTCACACACACACACACACACACACACACACACACACACACACACACACACACACACACACACACACACACACACACACACACACACACACACACACACACACACACACACACACACACACACACACACACACACACACACACAACATCATAGCAAGCCAGGAATAGGTACATATATATCTTTGATATTTGGCTAACGATTACAGATGCGTTAGAGATGCGAATCAAGCAAATGCATCTAGGGTCACGTGCACTGAATAGGCGGTACAGTACACGCGATGTCTGGGTCGGCATGAGCACACTGATTTATTGGCTGTCTGTAGGTGCTCGTTGCTACCTAGTTGCGTACGTATTGGCAGCATTAGCTAAAGCCGCGAGTCGCGTGAGTGAAGAGAAGACGTGGAAGCCTAGGGCAATGGGAACAGTTTGATTCAGAAATTTCGCTAATTTTAGGGAACGTCGATATTAGGATGTGAACAGTTGAGTTATGAATTATCACTGTTACTTTTAGTTACTTTTGAGTTTCGTCTAGACATGTTCTAGTCACGCATTTTTGATGGGAGGTCCAAAGTAACACCATATATGGAAGGTATTTACATATTTGGCGCAAAAACGTTGGCGCTAATTTGGGCTGCGTGCCAACACCTTTCTAGTGGGCAACTTTATCTAAATCTATCGATCACATGACACATACGGTCTCCTTACGTCATTTTGTTTCGGTGGAAGAACAGCAACAAGGCGGAGAGCCAGAGGCGAGGGAGCGACTTTCTCACGGGCAGAACTCGCTCCAGCACATTCGATCACACTGCAAGTGCCGAAAACATTACAAGTGAATTGTGAGTGACGTACGTGTCTCAAGGGATTGTTGAAAAAGCTAGGTTGTTATGTAGCTAGCTACATTGTACTACTAGCTGCATTGTTTGTCGAAAGTGCATGATGCAAGATCAGCCGAGGGACCTGGGCTATGGTACAAGCCTCGCCATACATGCTACCTTTGTGCTACTATTGTCTAAGCTAACTAACTGATTGAGAATTAAAACAAGTCTGTAGATCACATTATAGCTTAGCCACAGTTAGCATTGATGTATCCAATCACTTATTTTAATTCTTGTTGTTTTCCTGTTTTGCATTTCCTGTTTTGCATTTGTATGAAAAATAATACAGACACCCTACCATAATTATTGTTGTTTAGTGTCACGCTCATTTAGGCAAATTTGTGCCCCTTCGCTGCCCTACCCCCTTCACCCCCATATATATGACTATAAATGTCGACTGATGCTGAAACCTTAATTATTTTTTCAAAGTACATTTGTCTGTTCATGGCCGTGTTTCTTTCACCTAATGCAGCTAATCCAGATTAGATGGATTACATGGATGAGGTTTGTGTGCATTTCTTTCATCTCTTCTGAGGTGCTGGATTAGCTAATCCAGCTCATCTAGCTAATCCAGCTGATACGCGGATTAGACTGATTAGATGAGCTTTGCGCATGCTCAGTTATTGATTGCTCATGGAAATGCCAGTTGGTTTAGCAGAGAAGCCGTTCTCAACATAAGCAGTGAGGAATTAGTCAGAACGCTGACAGATTGAGACTCTTCCTCGTGTCTGGCGACCATCCGGTGAATGTTCGTCATCCCAGTGCCCTCTAGAGGAGTCCGAACCAATGACGCATTGGTTGCAGCAACAGAAGTTTGCAGAGCAAGGCTGCTCTTATTCAGCAGAAGATTCAGGTCATTCAGTAGTTGGTGACAGCTACACATGATCGAGGAGAGACACGCTGTTGCTTCTCACCCTCATCTGAGAACACGAGGAGGAACTCAGTGACAAGAAGATGAGAAAGAGCAAAGTTTGGGACGCTATTGACACAAAGATGAGGGAGAGTGGTTATAAAGTGACAAGAAAGCAGTGCAACAGCCACTGGAAGACACTAAGCCTCAGTTCGACGAACTGTTGACCATAACAGGCAAACAGGTATTTGATACATGATATAGGACTAACAATAAATTTGTTGGAACTTTGCTATAATAATTTTATCTGTGGTAGGTAAAAATCGGAAGACATGCGAATATTTTGACGAACTTAATGGTCTACTAGGAGATCAACCAGACACTAATCCAGTCAGTTTAGCCAGGAGCAGTTCAGCCTGCTCCAGCCATAATTCAACACCACAACTGGTCAACCTGACAGAGATTACGACGCAGTTGATCTTGAAAGAAGTGAACTGGACTGTACTAATGATACCATCACGAAGTTGCTTCGAATGATGGCATAGATGATTTCACACACCATCCAGCCAAGAAGAGGAAGTTGATGTCTAAATTCAGAAAAGAGAAATTGAGCAAAAGCCAGCTTGTGATCAACTTCAGCAAATGGAAGATCGAAGGGTGAAAGAAGAGAATGGTGTGAGTTTCTCAAACAGAATAAAGCTCAAAAGGTTACAATAATGAAAGACCAACACTCCAACAGTTAGTCAACAAACACTAGTTAAGTAGTAGCTTGATAGTTGAACTCAACATGACAAGGTACTATCTACAGCTATTGCCTCTGTTTTCTCCATAGTACTTCCATGATTTGGTACCTTCTATGTTTGGCAGCAGTAGCATCTCTTGCAGTATTACTGTCACAGTAGATCCCTCATTGTTTGACACGTCATCCAGGAAATACTCAACATCATCTTCTGATAGAAGATATATGTTATGAAGTGTGCAACACATAAGAATTATGCTAGGGATGTCCTCCACTTTGTCAATGTCCATGTATTTTAAACGGCGAAAGCGGCCCTTTAGCAAAGCAAATGCACATTCAATTACCATGCGAGTTGAAGAATGGAGGTAATTGTAGTGAATTTGCTTGTCACTAAGGTGACCATTGTCCCGGAAAGGAGGCATTAGCCAAGTTGTCAACAGATACACTGAATCTTTGAGGAGGTAAGTCTGCGACGGAAACAGACTACTGCCAAGGTCCATAGCTTTGGCAACAAGATCAGAATTCCTCAACACTCGTGCATCATGTGTGCTTCCAGGCTATCCAGCAAAACATTTTATAAAATATAATTGATAGTTGCAAACACCTTGAAGGACAATCGAATGGAAATTCTTTTTGTTTATGTATGTCTTTTGATTCTTTGAAGGAGCTTTGATTGGGATGTGAGAGCCTTCTATAGCTTCCAAGACTTTGTGCAAACCTGCATGCCTATGAAATTCCTCACAGATACGTTTAATCTCATTGTCAGTAGATGGCCAAGAAATGACATCAGAGGTCCAGTTCCTGAGGATGGCTTCAGCACCTCTCCTAACTGTTCAATAGATGCTTGCTTCACACACACACACACACACACACACACACACACACACACACACACACACACACACACACACACACCCAAAGCGGTCTGCTACACTGCGATATGTCTCTTGAGTTGCAAAGACCTAAAGACGAATTGACAATTGTTTTTCTACATTTATTGGTGCTCTCCCACCCCTTCTGTCTTGAGAAGCTAACGGTATTCCATCACAATGTCTTAAAGAATTAATGAGAATATCAACAGTGCTTCTCGTTACTCGAAAGTGTCTTCTGAACTCTATGAAATCATTTAGGGGCACTACCTGTTTCACTAATACGAGATAAATTTCTTCTATCAAAAGCACTCACTAGGGGGCCCAGGTTATAGACGCCACTTTGAAAGAGTGCCAACAGAGTCTCTACCTTGTCTACATGCATGATAATGAGAATAGAAGCAATTGTCACAGCCAGACAGCAAATTTCACACGGCACATCTTGTCGAGGCAAACTCAGTGCGCATGCTCATCTCATCCAAGGCGTTTATTTGTTTCGCTCCATCTCTTATCCGTACCTAATCTGACTAACCTGAATTAGCTGGATTAGGTGAAAGAAACATGCCCTATGTTGTAGTGTGACTTGATGTTTGGCATTTGAGTTAGCCACATCTGGTTTGCTGCTGCAATTAGGGAATGAATGTTTGATGCTTTTACCTCAACCGGGTGCTGCATAAACGTCTTGTTATTAGTTACAGTTATGCTGACTAGGGTTGCACTGATAATCAGATCAGCTACCGTTTACAGGCCAATATTGGGATATCGGTTTTATTTTGCATCGATGCTATGCATAGCCAATAAATTGTGCACATCATGCAGTTAGTCTGTAGAGTGGCCACATGGCAGCTGACAAGTAAGGAAGTCTCCTTTACGGGATCATTGAGGTGGCTGAGGGCACAAAGTTTGCTCATTGCGAAACTTGCAAGACGCTGATATCACATGCCAGCCAGACAACAAAAAACCTTGAAACCCTTGACATCATCTTAGGATGCAACATCATGATCGAAATGCCTTGTACAGTATAGAAAGCCATAGAGGCGGTGGTCAAGGCTAAAGACTAAGGCATCTGTGGGTACTTGTCAGCAATCGCTGTTGGAGGTATGAAAGTAGGACATACACGTAACATGATGCATGGGTGCAATGCTGCAATGCGTGCACTACTTTATTACTGAATAATTAAAAAGGAATTTTGAGCTGTGTAAAGCATTAGTGTTCTACAGGGTTCTGCCTGCGGTGGTCGGAGGTGGTCAGGCCTGACCATCACTCGACAACACCGGCCATCACTCCAGATGTTCCAACTACCACTATATATTTTAGCTAGTGGTTTACTTGCTCCAATGGATGACAGACGTCTAACCATGCCATAGTCTGTGGTACTGGTTACTGTTATAGACACTGTCACATGCTAGGGTAGGTGCAGTGCTATCTTCTCTCATGTTTCTAGCAATCACATGATGGGATTACTGCTGTACTTGTATGTACTAACACATTAAGTAATTGCTGTTTTGATATGTAGGACTCTACTACTAGATTTAAATGGCAGTAGCTCAACCGAATACAGATGGATATGTAAGCGATGAGGACAGTGAACATATGCTAGAGTGGAGGAAGCTGAAAGAGGACTTTCTAGGAGACAGAAAGGAACCTGTCTCTGAGATTTCCTCAGCTGGAGACCTTCAGGTTTGTCAAAGGCTAATAATGTAGCAGCTTGTACAGTTCGTGCCATAATTATTGAGACTCTTTCGGCGAGAGTGTGTCACACATGGCGCCAACTTTTACTAACAGCTGTCTGCGAAAGCATTCTCTTGCTTTCAGAGGAGGATAGTGATTTTCTAGATGTGTCTGGTATTCCAATGACAAAAGTTTGTGCTATCAATATTTAGTACGACCTCCAATGTTTGCACTAGATTGATCTAGATGGCTATCGTAATGCATAAATAGTTTTGGATATCAATTGCGTAAGACCCTCCCACACATTTTACGGTTTAGTATCCTGGCTCCAGGTCTGTCTTGTTCTTTGGCCGCTTCTTGTCTACTTCGCGTTTCATCAAACTCCATAAATTTTCTATTGGCATCAGGTCTGGTGAGTTGACAGATCAGTCACGATTGTGAACGTATCTGCTAGCGAGAAAATCGAAAAAAGATCGATCTTTTGTTCTTCTAGACCTGTCAGCTTGTGCAGTGTCCTGTTGCAGCCTCCAACCATTGTGATAGAAAGCGTTTGCAGTTTCAAACGAACTCTCATGTAGGATGGATTGATAGAGTCAAGTTGAGGTTCTCGCTAATTCCATTATGCCTCTGGCGCTAATGCCTTCCCACTCGTGTAGTTTAGTTTTGTTTTGCTTTTTGTAACAAGAGATGTTGGGTTACTGTCTACAAGAGCCCAAATACGACAAGAGTTACGATACAATAATTGAATTGGAAGGCGTGCTGAAGATTGTGTTCTGTCAACTGTCATGGTGGTGGTGCAGACACGTTTCCAATCTTAGACATCTAGCTGATGACAACGATCCAACTCAGCTGCGTACTGACTCAGAATAGAGGCTTTTGTATGCATGGCATGTGTTTCTCGCTATTTGGTTTGTTAGTTTGTAGGTATATTCTAGATTTACGCGGTTTTTGGCAAGACTGTACGAAACCGGAAGCGTCTCAATAATTAAGGCACGATCTGTATAATACTTGGGTGATGTGCATGCTTGTGCATGTAGTACTTTAACTATGGTCATGTATGATGGGATTATCAAATCTAGTAGATTGTGTCATGCATGCCAGTTTGATTACCAGGAGTGACTATCGCCGAGGATTGTCAATCCAGGGAATGACAAGGGCAGAGTGAGACTGGGTCGAGTCTAGAGTACCTGCATGCTGCTTCAAAGATAGAGTTGAAATACTTTGACGATGAGTGTAAGTCCGTCTTTCCCCCTGTGCCCAAACTTTTGCTGCCTAGTACATCTTTTCTATGGTGATTGTAAGTCAACAGTTGATAGTTCCCAACTATGCGGTAGCACTTTAGGGAGGTGGGCGTGCTTCTTGTGGACAAAGTTCGTGCTTTACATTGGTCTGGTGCCAAGTAAAACAGGTATGGTGTGATATTACATGACACCTATACAGTGAAACCAATAGTAGTTAGAACGTCAGAGAGATTGGTGCGCTGTGTATGCTCGGATCAACAAAACTCGTGCACTCATTCACATTCACATGGTAGTTGCAGCAGCCGCTTCTAGCGCTACATGTGACAGGTGAGTGAATGATGACATGTCGCGAAGGCTTCATTGTTGAACGCTTGACTTCTAGGTTTGAAAGGATTCAAGTGGCACATGAGCGACAACAAACAGAGGTCAGTACACGCTTCTAGCTCTCAGAGAAGGACAACTAGAAAGATTTAGCTGTAAACAATGGAAATTTGTAGTTTGGGTGCGAGCTAGGCTTTGGGAGTCACGCCAAATCGATTCATGAATAGTGCAGATGAGGCAACAGAAGTTCGTTTAAACGTGTGCAAAGCTTTCCACTGTCTGTTGGATGTGCAACACACCCTACGCCATCAAAAATGTTGTGCAATACCTCTATCTACTGTACATGTGTAGCTCTAGGCACAAACGCAGAAATCAATATCAATTATTTCTTTATTATTATGAGTGAAATCGACTGATATTTCTTTTCCTGCAGATGCTCAGGTTTGTCAAGTGGTTGCTAGGATTGAAGAACAATGGTTTTAATAGTGGACTGTTCGTGTTATTGCCTACTGCTTGATAATATGGTTCTTGGCAAACAACAGATAGTGTTGTATATTTTCCTAATTGTCTGTGTTACAATAAAACATTTCTTCTGATTACAGGTTTCTGGTGGAGACGTCATCATGCTGGAAGGAAGTGTAGAGTCAGATATGACATTGATAGCAAAGAACAATGCTCTGGAAACAGTGGTAGATAAACTCTTTAAACATTGTATGAAGAATACTTGTGCCAAGCATCGTTTTGAATGTAAATTGCAAGCTATGGAGAAAGCAATGAAAGATAACATAATGGCTGTTCCAACAGCAGTTCAAACGCTTGTTGATGTACAGCAGGAAACAATACCTAACTTGATTAGACAAAGAGCATGTCATCAACCAGCACGTTTACAGCAGCAAACTGATGAATGCACTACAGAACCGGATGAAAAAAAGGAACTGGTCAAGATGGCAGCTGAACAAATGCAGATAAAGGAGGAGAATAGTACTTTGACTAGGCGCAATGCAGATCTAATAGAGGCACTACGCGCTCTGTTTGTTGTAAATGGAAAGAACCAAGAGATTTTACAAGTAGAGACACCACCGAGTAATTCAGCTGCAAGAGCACCTAACGAAAGTGAGTTTGATCTACCAAAGAGCAGTGAAAAGAAAGTTGAGAATGGAGATCTGGTTGATGAAACCAGAGCTCTGAAGGCTGAGAACGTGCGTCTAAGAGCTGAAATCATGCATCTAGACACTAAAAAAAGAGATATGACACAACAGTATGAAAATGAACTGTCTCTTGGTCGGAAGAATGAAGAAAGACTTAGAATTGAAATCCAGAAGCTACAAAGGCAGCTGAGAATCAGAGATTATAGTAGCGACAAGAAGGTTCCAGACAGTGGTTTACCATCAACAGACTATCCAGTCAAGAACAACAAGGAATCATAATGTTGAACATGTATCCAGCATTGCAACGTATCAGGGAGGTTCTGATCTAAGAGGACGATGAATTGTACACGAAGAGATTTGTCATCCAGCGCCGAGCGCCAACACTGAGCGAAACCATTGTTGAGCAATCTGCATGTAAATAGCAACAATTCAGCAATATCTTGTGCTGTTTGTGCTGTACATACAGCCACAGCTGCAGCAACTGTAGTAACTTAAAGATTATGTTTTATGCTGATTGATGCAGGATGAAGTATGTAGTCATAGTACATTATAGAACTACAATATTGTTGTTGTTAATTCTGTTGACAACATAAGGATATTATAGTGTTGACTAAAGGACTGGAGAATTAGGGAGCTGTGTTTAGCCCTGTATCTAATCTATACATGAACCTGTCAGTTTGCAGTGCAATTTGAGCACATGCAGTAAAGGTAATGCTGGTTCTGTTGTTAGTTGCATGGACTCTATACAACTACTTTGGTGTCTGGAAGAGCTCTGCATGACCAGATCGTATTGTCTAGCTGTGCTAGCTGGGCTATTGGTAGATTCCAGGAAGTTGATTGGAATGCATTACAATAACAGATATATCTAATTCAGACATGGACCAGTGGTGTTTGGTATGTATATATTCATCAGTAAATATGTCTGCTGGACTTGTACTACCAGACAGCATGCCTATATATAACAGATGAATTGACAGTACATTGCCATGGCACGTATGAGTGAGGTGAATTAGTTCATTAGCTTGGATTTTTGATTACAGTACAAACTAAGTAATCATTTGGGCAAGTTGTTGGTAGACATTGTTAACTGTTTTAGTAGTATCGTCGGTCAATAATACTATAACTAATATTATAATTAAGTAATAACTAACTTATTTAATGACATGGCAAAAATATATACAAACTACAATTCCATTCTTAGTTACATAGATTTAATTATAGTATAAGTTAGTTATTATATGTACATAGCAAACTTATCTTGGTACTGTACTAGTAGTAATTGGTTGCATGAGTGGGTGAAAGAGCAGCTTGCAGCAGCTATTCATGCCAAACATTCTCAAGGTTTTCAAGACAAACTGTTCGTGCCAACAGACTATTGCAGGTTACTCTGGCAGGTTTTAAATTTCCTTTGACAAATTTGCAATAACGACAACAAATAATATAAGTATTGTTGGTTTAATACAGACATCAGTGTTTTACATCAGATTACACTTGTTGACCACACCTCAAGTTTTTCACATTTTTGGTAATATATATATATATATATATATATATATATATATATATATATTGAAAATGGTCATAAATATTACTTTCCAAAGAAATGTTGATTTCTCCAAAAACTCTGTTGAAAGCTTGTCCATTTCATATATATATATATATATATATATATATATATATATATATATATATATATATATATATATACTGTTTTCAGTGTATTCTGCTACTTGTACACATCAGCCAATCATGATACAATTGAGTTAGCTAGAATCCAATCACAGCAACACGTTAGTAATTGATTACCATCTCTATACACAGTCCGTCCGTGTGACTAGCCTCGTCCCCAGACTCACGTGAGTCTGGCTGTGTCCGGTTCCCGTATGACATTTTCAGCCTCCCGTGAGTCTGGACTCACCGCACCTACTTTCACACACTTGCTTCACTAAGTGTCACCCCACGTCATAGTCTTGGCACCCCACGTGACTAAAAAGTACTTACGTCACAAACTCAATTAGCTAATATCTATCTAATGTGTGACCCAGCAGATTGTGTATCACGCCCAAGCTTCCGAACAGCGCATGGTGACTCTCCACGGTGAGTGATGCACCACGTTCACGCTATCCAAATCTCAAGACGACTTCAGCATGTGGAAGGTGAGTGTATTCCTAGCTAAGTTATTGTCCTACTCGCGTAGACTGGCGAGCCTGCCAAGTCTAGTTACAGCGATCTGGACTCCACGTGTAGTCACTCGTTGTTTGTGCGGGCAAAGATGGGATCAATGGTACAATACGCACCCCCATCTAAATGGGGTGCGTATTCTTCTAGCCTCTATGGTACAATACGCACCCTAGGCTATTTACATACCAGCAAAAACAAAAGTGACATACAATATATCCTGTACACACCTACTTTATGAAACATTACACCCTTATCCGGGATAATAATGCAAATTGTCGCGCCGGAGTCTAGAGTACGAGACTATTTCTTGTTGTGTAATGTTTACAGAATTACAAAGTAGCTAGGCTATTCTGGAACGGTTCAACTAAACTACAAACTCTACGTAATTCCACTGAGTCAAGAAGTGAGACAATGCTAGGAATGTCAGTGAGGTACCGGGTATCTCGCTGCAGATTTGGCGCGACAATATGCAAATTTGCTTGTTATCCCGGATAAGGGTGTAATGTTTCATAAAGTAGGTGTGTACAGGATATATTGTATGTCACTTTTGTTTTGCTGGTATGTAAATAGCCTAGGGTGCGTATTGTACCATAGAGGCTAGAAGAATACGCACCCCATTTAGATGGGGGTGCGTATTGTACCATTGATCCCAAAGATGTCTTTTCCCCCTAGAATGGCCCTGGAGACTTCAAGTTTACTCTCCCGAAAGTCATCATAATTGAAAACACGGAGAGCGGACTGCAATTCCACGTCAATGTGTCTCTTGTTGCCATTGCGCGCCCTACTGGCCATTAGAGTCTGTGCACTAGCAAGGGCCGTGCAGATAGCGGATGTGCGACGAAAGAACGAGTGAACTACACGCGCTGTCCGGATCGCTGTAACTAGACTTGGCAGGCTCGCCAGTCTACGCGAGTAGGACAATAACTTAGCTAGGAATACACTCACCTTCCACATGCTGAAGTCGTCTTGAGATTTGGATAGCGTGAACGTGGTGCATCACTCACCGTGGAGAGTCGCCATGCGCTGTTCGGAAGCTTGGGCGTGATACACAATCTGCTGGGTCACACATTAGATAGATATTAGCTAATTGAGTTTGTGACGTAAGTACTTTGTAGTCACGTGGGGTGCCAAGACTATGACGTGGGGTGACACTTAGTGAAGTAAGTGTGTGAAAGTAGGTGTGGTGAGTCCAGACTCACGGGAGGCTGAAAATGTCATACGGGAACCGGACACAGCCAGACTCACGTGAGTCTGGGGACGAGGCTACGTGTGACGCAGTGGAAGCCAGTGCGAAAAGGAACGAAAGTGGATGTACTAGACGTGAACAAGATCGTTTGGATACATCCAGTTCGAAAATTGATCTCAAGGTTTTCCGTGTCTCAGCTGGACTGCAGCAATGGGTGATGATGTGACGTCGCACGTCAATCTTAGTGCTACCGCCTCTGTACACAGAGGGCCGAGACGAGACTATTACAACGACAGCATGTCATGTACACCCACTCAGAGGTTAGTGTCGTGGTTTGTCACAAATATTTATGTATCTTCCGGTCTGGTTGGGTTTCTGTCGTTTGCGTAGTATCTACCTAAATTGACTAATTTTGTTGGTTTGACAGGCTGGGAACGTGTCGAACATATGGTGTTGTTCTTCCCAGTGATTATTCATTGTTTTCTTGCCATGATTGCAAACGAGGTGTCGGTAGGGACGAGGTTGAATACGTGGTAAGCTCGTGCATACATGTGTTCATGTCTAGATGTTAGAGTACAGTTTATGTATTTTTTAATTAATTCGTGTTTGTTGCTTGTTAGTAGGTTGTTGTTGTTGTTAGCTTGTAAGTGTGGCAAGGAATAAAATAATAAATAATAAATAAATGAATAGATTATGTCTTAGTTGCTTTTATGTTTGCCCTAAGAGGGAACTGTACCTTTTTAGGTGTGACAGAAATATATCATTCATTCATTCAAATACAGACTACATACCGCATGGGGTGCATAGGGACAGTTGTAAGAAAGGGCTAATTACACGTAGTTTAGTTCATGTTTAGTATATAGTGTCATTACATAAATGCTGAATATTTGTATTTTATTTTGAACACAGTTATAATATGGGTCTGTCTGTGTGTATGTATATGTTGTATAGACTCATGCCCAGTCCTCCTCCGCGCTAGGTTGCTTACACCACGTGTCCTAGCTGTCACTTGTGTGTGTGTGTGTAGGTCCATGTAGTTTCACACGTGTGGTTGCATGGCCTAAGCACGGAGGAGGACTGGGACCATACCTCATCACGTGACATGCTTTGAGTGTAATTAAGTTATTTAGCTCAGCCCGCTGGTCTTAGCTAAGATTTCTAATAGGTTGCAAAGGCCCTGCTAAACGACACAGAAGGTGGTAGATTAGCAAGAGCCTAACAATTTGCCTACAACCGGTCAGTCGCCTGGCCTCACAAATCAACACCATCATGCACATGCACGATCCTCTTCGCAAAACTGCACCGGCTAGCAGAGTCTAGCGTAGGATAACACAGCCCATGACGGACATATTTCGTACAGTTGACTACCTTCACAAATCTAAAGCAGATCTAAATCTAAATACAAATTCAGATTGTCATACACCCAGATGTGTGTCTCTTTCGTGAGCTGCTGTACATCCTGGTAATCATTCGCCAAGTTCTTTAGTTAGACGTCGCCAAACCTGTTGATATGATTGTGAGACACCAAGATGGTTGAGGTCTGTAATTGCTTGTTTTCCTTTACCGCGAGCAAACAAGCATGTAGGCTGTTGGGAGTGCAATCCCACTGCTTTGGCGATCTCTGAACTTCAGTGCCACAGTGCCGGTGATGAGAGCCGGCAGGCGTGTGCTGTCAGCCTCCTCGTTGGCTTTCCCTTTGACCAACGCTTGCAAGATGCCAAGCAATTGAGGGCTTTGACAATGCATCGTGTCTTTGATGTCTTTCACGGAGAAACAGCGTAAATCTTGCCATGAAACAGGCCCTCGACCAAGAGAACAGCAGTCGGACTCCCGCAAACATCCGATCCATCTAGGACGACAGAGTCGTTTCTACTAATTGCCAACTGATTGGCGTCTCCGCATAATCTCTGGAGACATGTTGCTTGGCTGGAGTTGGAGAAGTCCCACTTGCTTGATTCGAATCTTGTCGATTTCTCCTTGTGACTTCTACAGGTCAAACAGGCACTCTGCACTCTACACGTGCACACCTCTTGCACGTAGTGCGTATCTTACTTGCATAAGGCGAGGGGTGATTCCGCAAGTCTGAAACGTCAGTAGAATGTGCTATAACTCTAACAGAGACTGGTGCGAAGGCAATACCATCGTAGACATATGTTCTGGTGGCATGGTCCATCCTGTGGCGAGCTTTCGGGAAAGCTTGTCTCACAATACGAGCCACCTCGACGTGACTGATATTACCTTAAAATTGGTCCAACAAAATCTGCTGGACATAACTAACAGGGACGCCTGAACGCGGTGATCTGGCAGATACAGGGATCAGGACCCGTCGCAGCCTTTTGAAAAAGAGAGGCTTTACCTTCACGTACACGTGTGGCTCGACAGGTATCTAGAAGGTCTAGGCGTGCGCGAATGCACATGGACTTACCATTGAGACCGCTCTTCTTGAAAGTCCGTCTCTGGTTACACTCTCACGGACATGGACGCCATCAACAAGTTATCAGCACGTAATAGCTTAGTGGCTCTATAATTGTTGTGTACTTAGTCTTTCTAATTGTGTGATTGTGCATAACAAAAGCCCTCCTACGGAAACTATCATTCTAAATAGAAGTAGTATCTACCAATCATATCACGCCATTTCGGGCACGTTACAAACATGTTTGTCACGTGACGAGGTATGGTCCCAGTCCTCCTTTGTGCTTACTGGCCAACCACACGTGTGAAACCACATGGACCTATACACACGTGACAGCTAGTGCACGTGGTGTAAGCAACCTAGCGCCGAGGAGGACTTGGCATGAGTCTATATGTTGTAGTCATTTGTGTAATACATACTTGTGTATGTATGTATAAGTAACTTTCATCTTTATTGTTTGACAGGGAAATAGTCAACCTGCAAACAAATGCAATGCTAGGCTATATACTCAGTGGGTGTCAGGTATTGCTCTTCAATATCCTGAATTGTTGTCTGACACTGAACTGCTAGAACTCGGTGTGTTTGAGAAGTCTCAATTGATTATCGAGCGGTTGCTTGAAAAAAAAAGCAACTACGAAGATGAGCAGCTAAAAGCAGCAGCAAAAGAACTGAAACAGGAAGGAGACATAACTCAATCGAGATTGCAGATAAAGACGCTTCAATGCGAACATGTAAAACGAATGAAAGAAATTGATGAACTGACTGAAGGAATGAAGAAGGCACAACATCTGATTGATCGTGCAAATGATCTTTTTTGTAAACAACGTCAATATTGTGAAGCTAAGCAAAATGCATTACATGAGGAGAATGGTGATTTGGTAGAAAGAAATAGCAAGTTAGATGAGGAAAACATACGGGTTTATGATGAGAATGCCAGATTGTTGCATGAAATAACAACTTTGAAGGATGCACTACAAGAGGAGAAGACTACAACTGCAGAAGAGTTGAAGAAACAAGATGAGATGTGGCGATGTCTTTTGAATGCTGCAAAACAGCGGTATAACAGTACTCATCTTTGTGAGGTAGGCAAGCAACAATTACGAAATGTTGGTGAAAGGACAGATTTTGTACAAAGTCATGACTGTGATCAAACTACAACAGCTGATCATGACAGTGGCCACCCAACTTCAGATATTAAGAACAATCCAACTACTCTCAAAGCAACCGAATGCTTGTCTACTGTAGAGGAATATCATGAACAAGTAGAATTACCCTCTCCAGTAGTCTGTTCACCATCTAGTGGATCAGCAACTTTATCTAATAATAACTCACTGAAGTTGTCCAAAGGTAGTGCGCTGGCAAACCTTGAAGAGAAAGAGCATGTCGAAGATTTGGTCAGAAGTTCAGTTGGATCTGATCATGAAAATGATTTAAATGATGATCAGTGTCAGGATACAACCAAAGTGCACAACACTCAAGCAATGCAAGAAAGCCGTGTGATGAAGGCAAAATTTCAAGAAAACCAACTTTCAGATGATCTTAAAGACTCACATTCAATGTTAGGCAAAAGAGGTACAGTGTATGTATTAATGTATAATTCTAACATATTGTGATGTGTCATAAATTTAAAGCTTTGCTGTGTCCTGGCATGTCACTTAATTCTGCCCATTATATGTGTGTGTGTGTGTGTGTGTGTGTGTGTGTGTGTGTGTGTGTGTGTGTGTGTGTGTGTGTGTGTGTGTGTGTGTGTGTGTGTGTGTGTGTGTGTGTGTGTGTGTGTGTGTGTGTGTGTGTGTGTGTGTGTGTGTGTGTGTGTGTGTGTGTGTGTGTGTGTGTGTGTGTGTGTGTGTGTGTGTGTGTGTGTGTGTGTGTGTGTGTGTGTGTGTGTGTGTGTGTGTGTGTGTGTGTGTGTGTGTGTGTGTGTGTGTGTGTGTGTGTGTGTGTGTGTGTGTGTGTGTGTGTGTGTGTGTGTGTGTGTGTGTGTGTGTGTGTGTGTGTGTGTGTGTGTGTGTGTGTGTGTGTGTGTGTGTGTGTGTGTGTGTGTGTGTGTGTGTGTGTGTGTGTGTGTGTGTGTGTGTGTGTGTGTGTGTGTGTGTGTGTGTGTGTGTGTGTGTGTGTGTGTGTGTGTGTGTGTGTGTGTGTGTGTGTGTGTGTGTGTGTGTGTGTGTGTGTGTGTGTGTGTGTGTGTGTGTGTGTGTGTGTGTGTGTGTGTGTGTGTGTGTGTGTGTGTGTGTGTGTGTGTGTGTAGTTTGCATAGAAGAAGAATATATTTAATTTATATATATATATATATATATATATATATATATATATATATATATATATGTTGCGCTACACAGTGCATATGTCACTGGTGTAAGGTTCTAAGGTTTACTTATGCTGACCTATACTCTTAATTAGTAGACACATGGAATGAAGATATACCAGCATAAAGTATGAAGATATCTTAGGTACAGTAGTAAGATGTATGCTACAAAACAAAATTAGCTAAATCCTCAAGGCATTTCTCTTCATTTATCTGAAACTTAGGAATTTGTGCAGTCTGTTTGTTGTGGCATGATGAATGTTTCAGCCACTGTGTCTGCATGTATTGATACTTGTCAACTTGTCGAGTTAGCTACTAGCATTTAACTATTTTAGGTGAAAACATGATCTGATTTGTTTGCAGTGTTTACATATTTTTACTCTTTACAACTAGGTAAATGTGATTGTTTAGATGCATTTGTGGTCTAGCTGGAAATAAGAAAAGAGATTAGATTGACTGGTCAAATAAGAAGGCAATAACAATACTAGCTATAGCTCATGCATGTAGATATATCCGAAATGTGGTGATTTACTGTTTTAAGTTCAGTCGTGTAGTGATGTGGTTGTATGTTGCAATTGGTTGTAGATGTAAAAGTACCAGTTGATCTACATGTTCGGAAGGTCAGAAAACGTTGCTCTTTATTACTTGTCAGCTTCTACACTGCAGTTTCATAATATGTCATGTTTATTATTCTATAGCCACACCAGCCAATGATCAGCACTCAGTCGTAAGTCAGTTGTACAGAGCACTCACTAGATGGGTTAACTGTTATCTTCATTTGTCATATATTTTACTGATTGGTTTATTTCTAGTTTCGACATCGGTGATTTGGCCTTGTTCTGTTACTCTGAAGATATTGAAATGTATGTTGCATTCAGTACTAGTTGTGAGAAACACTTTTTGCATCCAGAGTCACAGAAAAAATTGCAGCCGTCCACAGGTCAGAAACACTGGTTTTTTGTAGTTGGGTGCAATAATTGAAATTGCAATAAATTAATATCTGTTTTTGCAGCCAATACTTCAAAGGGATCAGAGTAAATTTATTTGTAATTAAATTCAAAAATCAATATGTAATTTTTATGTGTATTGTAGTCCTATTCTTATGGTGATTACCAATCGAGAGTTCTGCAAAATCACAAAGGTACATGAATAATTGATTATGATATTACATGCTTATGCATTAGGCTGAGCTGAATAATTGATAAACTGTTGTTGTTTTCAGGATGAAAATGAGTTCAACCTTCCTGTTGACATGAAGTTTTGGCGACTCTCAGCAAGCAGATTCATCCCCAATGTTGCTTGTTAACAAGAGCTCTTGTCCATATACTGCAAATTGTTGTAGTACTATTTATGTTTGTCGTGCAAACTTTAGTTTATAGGAGAGTGTTTGCCATCATTTGACTGTACAATATCAGTACATTGTAAAAATAATTTATCTTCCTAATTAAATTACAAATATAGTATGCAGTAATATGTTGCATGGTATAGCTAGACTTATGATGTTAACATTTCTCTGAATTTTTCGATTACTCAGGATCAGCCTGAGTTAAACATGCAGGCTGCAGCTGCCGAGGCTGCTGTTTATCTCGATCTTTTGTCCTCTCTTTTGTATCTCGAACTCACTCTAGATAGTGTAGAAACAAGAAATGGACATCAAATCTGCAGTAGATGATGTCCATGTTCAAGCAGCAAACGTGTGCAGCGCTGTGCTCGTCAACCACACTCCACTCTTTCGCTTTTTCTGACACTCGAGCTCCAGCTGATGGCCTTGCTGTTGATTTGTTAGAACAAAACGAACTGCAGCTAGTCAAGTGCATTGTTTGCCGCAGTGTGAGCTATGGTAGTCTCAATTGGTAGTTACGGTAATCCGGTGTAACAGATTGCGTGCCATCATTGGGTACGCTCGAATATTTGCTGTAGACTAGACCCAGTCTGGTGACGGCGGAGAGAGACTGGCTCGAGTCTATACCTGATATTGGGTACGGCCGTACCAAATTTCCTAGGAGAAAAGGCACAGCCCTAGGAAATCCGGTACAGTCTGTCAGTAGCAGGAAATCGAGATCTGGTATGGCCGTACTGAATATCTTAGGAAATCTTGTACGTATATATATATATATATATATATATATATATATATATATATATATATATATATATATATATATATATATATATATATATATATATATATATATATATCCAATATCTTAAATTGTTTAATTTATTACAACTACCCGATATGCTAAGAAATCTGGTACATACTCAATCTATTGGAGAATTTGATACTACAGTACCTAAAATTTTAATATTTTGGAAATTTGTTACATCAGATATTTGTATTAAATTTGCATCAGGTATGCCAAATAGTTATAAACTTGGACCTAGAGCTCCTCTCAGAGAGCTGCAACTGCCAGGGGCGTCAGTTAGCATTTTCAAAAAGCGACTCTTTGAGCACATGAGCAAAGATACGAACTAGAAAACGGCGATATCACCCAGAAGCATGCAGCCAGTATACGTTTATGTTCCAGCTGAGCGTAAGGTACCTGGCTGCTAATTTTGATTGAAACAACTCGTTGATAGTTGAACTGGCAATTGCAAGTTTCACGTGTACGTATACTAGCTGCGGACTCAATTTTCTGGACTGAACCCACAGGTGTACAGAATATCCGATACGCCGTACTTGTTATTCTTTACTAGCTAGAATACTAAAAGCCGTACCTAATATCCGCGTACCAAATTTCCTGCTACAGCTAGTACACAGTACACACCTGGGTAATTCTGTACAGTTTGATTTCAATGGCTGATCACGGCAAGCTCTATTCTAGTAAGCACTCGTTGAATAGCTGATTGTGTGGGTGCGTGACCATTTCGTCCATTCCATTTTCAATTCACGGCAACAATTGAATATTGAATTAGAAATTGAAAATAGCCTAGAATTTGCTTGCAATTTCAATATTCAATTCTATTGAAAATTAAAAATTGATTGATCGACGTACTATAATTATTTACTGATTAAAACGAATATTGAAAACACACTTAATTTTTAACCAATTTCCTTTTTCAATGCAATGGAATATTGAAATTGCAAGCATGTTAGTTCAATTTTCAAAAAATTAAATATTAAATTTTGAATTTGCGTGGCGGTGCGTAACCATTTCGTCCATTCCATGTTCAATTCCAAGCAACAATTGAATATTGAATTAGAAATTGAAAATAGCCTAGAATTTGCTTGCAATTTCAATATTCAATTCTATTGAAAATTAAAAATTGATTGATCGACGTACTATAATTATTTACTGATTAAAACGAATATTGAAAACACACTTAATTTTTAACCAATTTCCTTTTTCAATGCAATGGAATATTGAAATTGCAAGCATGTTAGTTCAATTTTCAATGTTAAATTCAATAATCAATTTAATTTAAAAATTAAATATTAAATTTTGAATTTGCGTGGCGGTGCGTAACCATTTCGTCCATTCCATGTTCAATTCCAAGCAACAATTGAATATTGAATTAGAAATTGAAAATAGCCTAGAATTTGCTTGCAATTTCAATATTCAATTCTATTGAAAATTAAAAATTGATTGATCGACGTACTATAATTATTTACTGATTAAAACGAATATTGAAAACACACTTAATTTTTAACCAATTTCCTTTTTCAATGCAATGGAATATTGAAATTGCAAGCATGTTAGTTCAATTTTCAATGTTAAATTCAATAATCAATTTAATTTAAAAATTAAATATTAAATTTTGAATTTGCGTGGCGGTGCGTAACCATTTCGTCCATTCCATGTTCAATTCCAAGCAACAATTGAATATTGAATTAGAAATTGAAAATAGCCTAGAAGTTGCTTGCAATTTCAATATTCAATTCTATTAAAAATTAAAAATTGATTGATCAACGAACTATAATTATTTACGGTTTGAAATGAATATTAAAAACATACTTAATTTTTAACCAATTTCCTTTTTCAATGCAATGGAATATTGAAATTGCAAGTATGTTAGTTCAATTTTTAATGTTAAATTCAATATTCAATTTAATTTAAAAATTAAATATTAAATTTTGAATTTGCGTGGTCAATTCGTCCATTCTATTTTTAATTTTTGAAACAAATTGAAAATTGAATGTCAAATTAAAAATTGACTGGCGTTGCTTGCTCTTACAATATTCCATTACATTGAAAATAGAACTTGATTGAAGACCAATTTTCATTTCAATATTCGTTTACTTTGCAAATAGATTCAATCTTTCCATCCGTCCAATTTTCGTAAATTATGAATATTAGACTAGAGCCTCCGATGCAATTTTCTTTCTCCGTACTAAATGTAAATAGAAAGTTACCCGCCACTGCTAGCGCGAGCGATATCTCATAAACGGCATAATGACACCACGCGGGCGGTCGCCGGTGACTTCAATATTCAATTCTATTGAAAGACGAAAGTTGCGTCTAGCTTAGCCACGCCCAGCCACGCCTCTGGCACGCATGCAATGTAATGCAATTAAGAGATGCATTTTAATTTTTAAATTAAATTGATTATTGACTTTAACATTAAAAATTAAACTAACGTGCTTACAATTTCAATATTCCGTTGCATTAAAAAAGAAAATTGGTTAAAAATTAAGTATGTTTTCAATATTCATTTTAATCCGTAAATAATTACAGTCCGTCGAGCAATCAATTTTTAATTTTCAATAGAATTGAATATTGAAATTGCAAGCAACTTCTAGGCTATTTTCAGTTTCTAATTCAATATTCAATTGTTGCTTGAAATTGAAAATGGAATGGACGAAATGGTCACGCACCGTCTAGAGCTCCAAGAGGAACAAAAGAAACGGCCAGTGTTATCGTTTGTAGAATCTAGACAGCGACTTCTGAGCGAACGTACTACATCTGCTGACTTGTCTGGTTTCTAACTTTCAAGAACAAAACTCATTTTGCAAATTTGTTTGTTGCCGAGCGTAGCGAGGCTTCTAATCCGGGTCAGAGCTTTTGGTGTGGTGTGGTGTGGTGTGGTGTGTGTGTGTGTGTGTGTGTGCGTGTGTGCGTGCGTGCATGCGTGCGTGAGTGTGTGTGTGTAGACTCGTGCCCAGTCCTCCTCCGCGCTAGGTTGCTTACACCACGTGCGCTAGCTGTCACGTGTGTATAGGTCCATGTGGTTTCACACGTGTGGTTGGTCTAAGCATGGAGGCATCAAATCGGAAACTCAATCATGAGATTAAGGTATCTTGATACCGTCTCCGCCCGTAATAACGCCCATGCTGGTATATGCCCATGTGTGGCAGGTCAGAACTTTCAGCCAAAAAAGCTAGACGCCCATGGCCAACTAAAATTTTAGATGCCCACGATACACATACGCAGACAAAACAAAATAGGGTCCACAGAACATTCGTTCTGTCTGTGTTCGTTTGATGAGCTGGTGTCCGTATTGCGTGACAGTGCTTACTATTCTTCTTTGCAATTAGCGATCCTGATGCTTTTGACAGGCTTCAATCCGACCACTCTGGTTTGTGTGTGTACTGTCTAGTTTCTGTGTGTCTGTGCTGATGATACATGGAAACCAGTACGTTTGATCTTGCAAATGGATAATTGCAAGCATTTGTGGTATTTCTGTCTTCAAGTGTTTAGATGGTGACTGGCCAAACGACAGCATATTGCAACCATGTATATGCCTGGGACCAAAATAACGCCCATGTCCTAGTATACGCCCAGAAAAAAGCGTTTCTTTTCTATACACCCAGGGCGTTATTAGCGGCGAATACGGTAGTCTAGACATAGTAGGACATAGACTATCTTGATGACTTGATGTAGTATAGAAATCTTATTTACCAGTGCAGACATGTGACCAAATGAGACGCTATCAACATTAACTTGTTGCTATCTGTTGCATTTGTGCATTAGTGTGCTGTGCTGTGCTGTGCTGTGCTACACTGTGCTACACTGTGCTGTGCTGTACTACACACTGTGCTGTGCTACACTGTGCTGTTCAGGTGAATGGCATATGTAGGAAACCAGAAGTAATGTGTTGGGGTTGTATTGTTTTAGAGATCAGGAGAGTGGTTAAGCCATGTGAAGAGTCTTCTTGAACCAGTTAGAATACTTAATTGGTGGCTTTGGCTTAGGTGCTGCATCCAGGTTTACAATATTTAATAAAATACCAAGCAAACCTTCCTTCATCCATTCAAGTTCCGCTCTTAATTGGATTTATTTTACTGTTTCTACTGGTTACTTATTGTATCAGGAGTTCTGTTGGACGAGTGTGTTGTGCAGCTGGAGCAGTTCTATTTGTGATAGTATGGAGTAAGCAATTCTTTCAAGTCTTTTATGCATAGGTGACAATTGATTTATCTATGATAACATGTGCCGTAGTTATTGCATTTGCAAATAGAGATCCTCCCCGTGGAACTTAATTACCGGGATTATGGTCAAGACAGAAGTTTTGGGCTATCTAACAGCATTGACTTTGAAGAACACATAGGAATAGATTTACTACGTTCTTCCAAACTTCTTAACAACTGGGATTTGGATAAAATAGATGAAATGAGTGCAAGCTGGACAGTGGACAATACTCGTTGGTTGTTGACAAAGCTTCTGCCTTGGACAAGCAATCCAGGATTCATTGTGTTCTGTTGTTTACTACAAGAAAAGCACAAATTGCCGAGAGTTGGATGGGAAGTTTGTGATGCTTGTGCAGAATTTGATTTTCAAAAGTGCAACATCTCCAAGTCAGAAGGTTTGTCTTTGACTAATTGTGCCAGTCAGTAGTTATAAAAGGATGATAGTAACTCAATCTATTTACTAGTATTAACATGATTATTAGTATTTATTGGTTTTGTTTGTGTCATGCTTTAGCTTATGCTTATGTAAACAGAGATCTTCCTTATGGAACATGTTGGGATCTCATTGTATACAAAAGACTTCAACTGTCCAAAAGTATCATCTTTGGAGATCACATAGGAGTAGATCGACTACGTTCTAACGAACTTATTGATTACAATGATTCAAAGAAAATAATGAGTTTGCATGAGGACAAAGTGGACAGTTGAAGATACTTACTGGTTGCTGACAGAAGTTCTTCCTTGGAGAGGCAATTTGGGATTTATTAAGTTTTGTTGTTTACTACTTGCAAAGTACAATAATTTGCCAGATGGTGCATGGAAAGTTTGTCACGATTGCGAGGAATTTGACTTTAGAACATGCAACATCTCTCAATCAGTGGTGTTTTTTGTTGACTCATCTTGTTCGTCTGTGGTCTTTGGTATACTAGATGTTGACATACTCATTCATATGAAGTACTTGACTGACACAGATCATGATCAGAAGATCTCGCCATCTCAAGTGGTATACAATGCATCAATTGTCTGCATTGATGAAAACATCACTGCTACTCTAATTCTGAATACATGTATTGATAAAAAGTACATTGACGAAGATGCATTTCAAAGGAACACAGCTCGGCAACTGAAAGTTGGTCATTCTGAGGTACAGTTAGTTTCTTGGAAAAGAAATAACAGCACATGGATGTTGCTACGTCTCTCAACCAGAGCTGGATTACGACTTGTGGAGACGTTTAGTAAGAGAGAGACTAGAGATCAACTTGGTCAAATGATAGCAAAGACATCGCGTGCAAATTCAGCAAGAAATGTCTCTATTCAGATGAAGATAGGCGATTTGCCACCCTCTACGCTATCTGTTTCTCCTACTGGAATTTTTCCAATCAAATTCGCTAATGGCACCTCTCCATTAATTAAGTTTAATCAGAGAACATTAGATGGAGTGCTTAATACTTTGATTGCATTTGTGTATTACAGCAAGCCTAATGTCTTTCTTGTTGTTGTTATAGGAGCAGTTTGTTTGGTGTTGTTATTGCGTGTACCAATAATTATTTACTTACTTTCGTCATCTGCCTTAGCAAGTGGCAAGCATGAGGTTGGACAAGAGCATGAACTTGATTCAAGTGTTATTCACAGCACAAGTCAGTATATTTGTGAAGTACATTGTTCATTGGCATACTAGGGAGCAACTGTGTAGCAGTTGTTTGTGTTGTGTAGCAGTTGACTGCTGTTGTTCAGGTTTATATATAAGTCTGTGTGTGTGTGTGTGTGTGTGTGTGTGTGTGTGTGTGTGTGTGTGTGTGTGTGTGTGTGTGTGTGTGTGTGTATGTATGTATGTATGTATATGATGTTGTTTGTTATTGTTGATGTAGGAGCAACAATGGAAAGTTTCAAAATTAATCAAATGGTCCAGTTGCTACTGTCAACAATTGCTCTAGTATTTTTGTTTTACTGTTGTGTGCTATGTTGTTAGTGTGCTAATTGTGGTGTGTTGGAACTGCTTATGTAGCAATTAAGAAATGTGAGGGAACGAGTATGTCACTTGTTTTATGTGCTTGATGGTTTAGATGGTGAACTAGAGGAGCGTAAAAGTCAGGTGATCTAGCCTTGTACCAGACCCTCTTGCAACAACGCCAGAGAGGGTCTGGAATCATCCCGCCTACTTTCTTCACCTAGTGTCACCCCACGTCATCTTAAGTGTCACTCCACGTCACCAACGTCAACGCTTTCATGCTTTAGTTAATTATGAATCCATCCATCCATCAAAGTTATGCTACCTGTGTTACATACATTCACTGTCTAGATTTCGTTACTGTAGCTGCATGGAAAGAGATTAATATAGCAAGCCCTATAGCAATTTCCCCTGCAGCCACAGTTAATACCATGATCGTAAACACTTCCCCGATTAAATTATCAAGGGCCTCAGAATTTACCTTCTTTGGTTTTCGATTTAAGCCCATTAAGGGGCTTATACTCCGTTTTCGCTCGCCGCTACTAACGGAATCTCGCTTGATTTTCTTTTATTTGGTACTGCATGGAATAAGATTCATTCACAGAGCGAGCTCGATTGTGAGTTCGATTTATGTTATCTGAAGCTGTGAGGTGCAATGTGATTCGATCAGCAGTCTACGTAGCTTGGACTAGGGATGCACTAGGCGCCGCTCTATTACTGTGCTAGGCTACGAGAACAATACGACCGGGAAGCTCGTGTACGATTCGGGAACATTTGGAGCCTGGCAGTGTGTACACGGTGTTAACTTCGAATTCCGCTCTCCTAGAGTCTCTTGGAGAGATCGGGGAAGTCCTCTCTCCCAGAGAGGTTGGCAAATACGTACAGCTTGCGTTGGGACAGGATACCAGCATTGAAAGGAAACAAGTAGAGTACGAATGGAAGGTCAAGTCGGCTGCAATTGTACAGAGTCCGTAGATGTCATTACATTTACAGCCGGACCTTTAAGGCACGTGATGACGTTCCCGTGTGGGATTGGCTACCTGCGCAATCAGACGAAGAAAGCGACGTACAGTACTCTTGGGCTACAGCCGTTCGGACACTGGACTTGATCTGCTGCAGCTTTGCACGTCAGGTGAATTAAAAGGAGCTGTCGAGGTAGCCTGTTGCTCTTGTCTAATTTAGCTAAACAAAGTGTAACATTGAGTGAAATCGAAGGGGAGGGGCTTGGCTACAGTTTAAGGGAACGAAGTGGCTAGAGAGCCGGTACCGGTCCCGGAAGCGGAGGACTTGGAGTGCCGGTAATTTGCACGTGACCGATGATGTCATGCTCATGAGTAGCGACGAATGGCGGGAAGTCCGACTGATTCCGCATTCTTTTCTGTTGGGAAAATATTCAAGTCATTCGCCGACCTACAAGAGCGATTGTCGGCGTATGAGTCATCAACATACACAAAATTATGGCGAAGAGACTCGAGAAGTGTTGAGACTGCCCGGAAGCGAATCAATCGTTCCCTTTCTGAAGCAATCACATACTACGAGGTAACGTATGGCTGCATTCACGGAGGCAAAAAATTCACTGCTCGTGGTGAAGGAAAGCGGTCTACATCGTAAGTGCAGTTTGTGCGTTAGCAATTGTTTAGGAATCCAAGGACCTACACTTTCCATGGTGATGGCTCAAATTGTGGCCCCAGGCTAAAATACTGTACATACAGTAGTCTCAGATAAAAAGAACAAATGTAAAAGAAACAGTAATTAACTACGCTCGGCAAATACTGTTATTATATATATATATATGTATATATATATATATATATATATATATATATATATATATATATATATATATATATATAGTCGATCAGTGAAACCTTTGATGTAGTGTTACATCTACACAGTACTGTACTACACTATTGAAGATACCTAAATATACCCAGTATACATCATTGCTGCTTTACCGTCTTCATTCTTTCTTCACACTTTCTAAAGACAAAAATGTCTTTCAATGAAGTATGTTCAAATACAGCAAGGCATGGGCTGGGTAGAAATGCTAAGTTTCTCTCTCATCTATTAGTTTGTATCAGGGTGGCAGTGTAGATGCATTTGGATAGTCTATATTCTACAATTCTTAAGTAAATTTGAAAATTACCACATTTAATATCAACTAGTCAACAGTAAAATTAATATCAACAATTGTTGGGGTACAATTTCAGACCTTTGGTTGATTTGTTTTGTAAAATTTAACTGGTAACCTGAAACATATTTCTATATCATATTGAATATTATTTTTGTAATTTTATACAACCACAATTTCTACATTTAAAAACACACCTAAAATTTTGTCATGCTCTTACTTCTGTACCGAAGTGCAAAGAAACGTTACTTGCGAGTGTTGCCTGACTTGAGTGCAGTATGCAAGCCGTAAAAGAGCAACAGGATTTCCCTAAGATGTAGGCTTTACGATCAATTCCATAACAAACCATAATTTGTTGTGCAGTTGTAGCGGTTCTATTTGCGATACTATGGGGTAAGCAATTCTTTCAACTTTTAATGCATAGTTGACAATTGATTTATCTACAATGACATGTGTTGTAGTTTATGCATTTGCAAATAGAGATCCTCCTCCTGGAACTTGTTGGGATTATGTTCAAGACAGAAGTTTTGAGCTATATCTAACAGCATTGACTTTGAAGAACACATAGGAATAGATTCACGACGTTCTTCCAAACTTCTTGACAACTGGAATTTGGACGAAATAGGTGAAATGAGGGCAAGCTGGACAGTGGACAATACTCGCAGGCTGTTGACAAAACTTCTGCCTTGGACAGGCAATCCAGGATTCATTGTGTTCTGTTGTTTACTACGTGAAAAGCACAAATTGCCGAGAATTGGATGGGAAGTTTGTGATGCTTGTGCAGAATTTGATTTTCAAAAGTGCAACATGTCCAAGTCAGAAGGTTTGTCTTTGACTAATTGTGCCAGTCAGTAGTTATAAAAGGATGATAGTAACTCAATCTATTTACTAGTATTAACATGATTATTAGTATTTATTGGTTTTGTTTGTGTTATGCTTTAATTAGCTCATGCTTATGTAAACAGAGATCTTCCTTATGGAACATGTTGGGATCTTATTGTATACAAAGGGCTTCAACTGTCCGAAAGTATCATCTTTGGAGATCACATAGGAGTAGATCGACTACGTTCTAACGAACTTATTGATTACCAGGATTCAAAGAAAATATTGAGTTTGAGGACAAAGTGGACAGTTGAAGACACTTACTGGTTGCTGACAGAAGTTCTTCCTTAGAAAGGCAATTTGGGATTTATTAAGTTTTGTTGTTTACTACTTGCAAAGTACAATGATTTGCCAGACGGTGCATGGAAAGTTTGTCATGATTGCGAGGAATTTGACTTTAGAACATGCAACATCTCTCAATCAGTGGTGTTTTTTGTTGACTCATCTTGCTCGTCTGTGGTCATTGGTATACAAGATGTTGACATACTCATTCATATGAAGTACTTGACTGACACAGATCATGATCAGAAGATCTCGCCATCTCAAGTTGTTCATAATGCATCAATTGTCTGCGTTGATGAAAGCATCACTGCTACTCTAATTCTGAATATTGATAAACAGTACATTGAGGAAGATGCATTTCAAGGGAACACAGCTCGGCAACTGAAAGTTGACCGTTCTGAGGTACAGTTAGTTTCTTGGAAAAGAAATAGCACATGGATGTTGCTACGTCTCTCAATCAGAGCTGGATTACGACTTGTGGAGACGTTTAGTAAGAGAGAGAGACCTAGAGATCAATTTGGTCAAATGATAGCAAAGACATTGCGTGCAAAGTCAGAAAGAAATGTCTCTATTCAGGTGAAGATAGGTGATTTGCCACCCTCTACAATACATGTTACTCCTACTGGAATTTTTCCAATCAAATTCGCTAATGACACCTCTCCATTAATTAAGTTTAATCAGAGAACGTTAGATGAGTGCTTAATACTTTGATTGCATTTGTGTATTAAAGCAAGCCTAATGTCTTTCTTGTTGTTTATTATAGGAGCAGTTTGTTTGGTGTTGTTATTGGGTGTACCAATAATTATTTACTTACTTTCATCATCTGCCTTAGCAAGTGGCAAGCATGAGGTTGGACAAGAGCATGAACTTGATTCAAGTGTTATTCACAGCACAAGTCAGTATATTTGTGAAGTACATTGTTCATTGGCATACTAGGGAGCAACTGTGTAGCAGTTGTTAGTTGTTGTGTAGCAGTTGACTGCTGTTGTTCAGGTTTAGTCTGAACTTGTAGCAATGGTGGTCGTGCACTTTACAATTGAGATGCTCTTATGAGGCTTGTTATAGGAACTGATCTTGGTCTTTATCTCTTGGTTCAATAAAATTAATTGTGTCTTTATAGACTATTGTGATGCTGTTTGTTATTGTTGATGTAGGAGCAACAATGAAAAGTTTCAAAATTAATCAAATGGTCCAGTTGCCACTGTCGACAATTGCTCTGGTATTTTTGTTTTACTGTTGTATGCTATGTTGTTAGTGTGCTAATTGTGGTGTGTTGGTACTGATATATATGTAGCAATTAAGAAATGTGAGGGAACGAGTATGTCACTCGTTTTATATGCTTGATGGTGTAGAGTAACTCAGTCATAATAATTAGTGGTTTCTTGCCGTATGGACACACCTACTTTCTGACTAGTATATAGTGTACGGGCACAATAGAATCGTGGCCTTTTGGGTTTCAACTGTTGCACGTCGTATACTCGTTACATTTTGGTGTCAGAAGTGAGTTCATGGCTCAGCAAGGTGCCGATCAGCCAGTTGTACAGCAACCTCAGGTTCAAGCCTATCGTCAGCTGTGCCTACCAGAACCTTTTGCTGATGGCGACATATCTACCTGGTTGCGTCGCTTTGATCTCTGCTGTTCTGCTAACCGCTGGGACGCCCACGACAAGGTCGTACGGTTGCCTACTCTGCTGCAAGGACGAGCCTTTGCAGTGTTTGAACGGCTGACCCAACAGCAAACGGATACGTACGACCACCTCATTGCCGCTCTGAAAACAGCATTTGAACCGCGTACAGAAGAACGTCGTCGCCTTGCAACGCGGCAGCTCAATAGTCGCACTCTGCAGACGGGTGAGGACCTTGATGTGTTTGTACGTGATCTAGAACGTTTGCTAGACAGAGCACAGCCTGGGTTATCGCAGAGTTGCGTCGGCAGCAGTTGATTGACCGGTTCATTGCCGGGTTACCAGAGGTCATCAGTGATCAGCTATACGTCTTAGCACCAGTGGGCCTTAACGAAACGGTGAGCAAAGCTAGAGAGCTGTGTCTCTTGCAGCGTCGCAAAGAGGACAGGCAAGGTAAAGGACAAGGGAGGATAGCTGCCACAACAGGAGCACAGTCTGCTGATCAGGAATCATTAGCACAAACAATGGTGCGTTCTTTAGAAGCGTTGACCTCGCGTCTGGAACGACTGGAAGACCGCATTCAAGGTGGAGCTACTGGGAAGCAACAGTTCCGATCTCGAAAGAGTAGTGGAGGATGCTTCAGATGTGGTAGTACAGGCCATTGGAAACGAGATTGTCCAGTGCCGGCTGGGAAACCTACCCACAAGGAAGCATGGAAGAAGACCAACAGTAATCCCAATAGCCTGACCAAAGAACCGCAGAAAAGTAATACTGTGGGTATTCTGACTGGTGGAGAAGCTGATCAATCATGCTCTCTCACAGTACAGGCGATTGTGGCAGGACAGATGACGCAGTGTCTGGTAGACACTGGTGCATCTGCATCTCTGGTGCCCAGCAGGCTTTATCTGGGAAACCACGATTCATCTAGGAGTGGTGAGAATAGCCACAATTCACTGAAAGGAGTGGATGGAAATGATATCCATGTCTGTGGCAAGATGGATTTGCAAGTGGAAATTGGTCAGTGGAAGACTCATCATACATTTTTGGTAGCCAACATAGCTACAGGACCCATTCTTGGTGTAGACTTTCTTTTGAAGCACAACATTACTGTTGACTTGAGGCGAAGAAGGCTGACACTACCAGGAGGTGCAATTGGAAGGTTGACCACACCAGGAGTACAAAGCAATCATTGTTTTCTGATTCTCAACCACAGCATGCAGATTCCCACAATGACCAGACAGCTGGGAGAAGCTTACATAGTGGATGAGTATGGTAACAAGGTATGTCAAGAGGGAGTGGCAATGTTAGAGCCAGACAATACTGTCATTAGCAAGACAGGTGTCATGATTGCCCACTCACTAATCAGTTTGGATCAGGATGTGGTGCCAGTGCAATTGATGGCACCTGGTGGACCAGTGCAGCTGTCACAAGGAACTGCATTAGGGCAACTGACCAGCATAGACCACAACGTCCCCATTGTAGGCGTGATTCAAGAACCAGATGCAGGAATTGACACTAGCCAAGATACAGTCCCTAGAAGTGATGTCATACCTACTAATGCATCAGTTAGTGAAAAGAACAATGAGCTAGTGCAGCAATTTGAACTAAACAAGCTGCCACTGAAGGAAAGCGAACGAAAACAATTGGAGGCACTGATCATCACGCATGCTAATCTGTTTGCATTCCAAGAAGGCGAAGTAGGCAGAACGGGTCGTGTCCAACACAGAATCAAGACTGGGGACAGTCCTCCAATTAGACAGCACCCCAGACGACTTCCACACAGCTTGAGAGGCGTGGTCAAAGACCAAGTTCAAGAGATGCTGGAGAGGGACATTATTCGTCCATCAGCAAGTCCTTGGTCAAGTCCGATTGTTCTTGTAAAGAGAAGGGATGGCCGATTTAGATTCTGTGTAGACTACCGGAAGTTGAACGCTGTCACGACTAAAGATTCATACCCATCGCCTAGGATAGATGAGGCACTGGACAGCCTTTCAGGAGCCAAGTACTTTTCTACGTTGGACTTAGCTTCTGGGTACTGGCAAGTAGAGGTGGCACCCGAGGATAGACCAAAGACGGCATTCACATCAATGCATGGGCTGTATGAATTTAATGTCATGCCTTTCGGTCTTACCAATGCGCCCAGTACTTTTCAGCGACTCATGGAAGCGGTGCTAGCTGGTTTATCATGGGAAGAATGTCTAATCTACTTGGATGACATCATAGTGTTTTCATCATCGTTCAAGGAACACATGTTGAGGCTAGAAAGGGTATTTGGGAGATTGAATGCAGCAGGTTTGAAGCTACAACCTGCTAAGTGTCACTTTGCGAGGAAGTCCGTGAAGTACCTGGGACACATAGTATCTGCGAGGGGTATTCAACCAGATCCGGTAAAGCTTCAGGCAGTCAAGAATTTTCCAAGACCAACACAAGTTAAAGAGCTGAAGGGATTCCTTGGCTTAGCGGGTTATTACCGGAGGTTCGTACCAGGATTTTCGCAGATTGCTGCCCCACTTTTTCAACTGCAGGAGAAAGGCACAGACTTCGTCTGGACTGAAGCCAGTGAAAGAGCTTTCACTGTCCTAAAAGAGAGACTGACGGAACCACCAGTCCTAGCTTTTCCACAGTTTGATAAACCGTTCCACCTAGCCACCGATGCTAGTGAGACAGGATTGGGGGCAGTGCTATCTCAAGTGATCGAGGGGAAAGAGAGAGTAGTGTCCTATGCTAGCAGGGCTTTGCGTAAAGCAGAACACAACTATTCAACAGTAGAGAAGGAAGCACTCGCAATTGTGTAGGCAGTTACAGCATTTCGTCCTTACTTGTACGGTTACAAGTTTACAGTAGCAACGGATCACTGTCCATTATCATGGCTGAAGTCAGTCAAGGAACCAACGGACGACTGGCACGATGGATCTTGATGTTAGGGGAGTATGACATGGACGTTGTCTACTGGAGGGGCAAGGACAATACTAATGCATATAGCTTATCGAGACGTCGACACCATGACACAGACAAAGAAGACCAGGAAATGCTATCCACTCACCACAACGAGACATCTGAATCATGTGCAGCAGTTGGATTCCTTCCCCAATGGTCAGCTGCTGACTTGCAGCACATGCAGAAAAGTGACACTGAAATAAAGGAAGTGCTTGAGCAGATGCCAGCAGGACGACCACAGTTTGAGGGAAAGTGGAAAAGTAATTCAAAACTTAAACAGTTTGGTCGAGTGTGGCATCAGTTGAAAGTAACAGACGATGGACTACTGTACAGAATTCGGGACAGGAGAATGGCTACAGGAAGACAAACGCAAGAATTAGTAGTTGTTCCAACATATTTAGTATCAGAGATCTTAACTCAATTGCATGACCAGAGTGGACACCTTGGATTGGAAAAGACTTTGAGAAGACTGGAGGATAGATTTTGGTGGCCAGGATACACTCAAGATATCAAAGACTGGATCAAGTGTTGTATACAGTGTAGTCAGAGGAAAAGACCACCACGTCACCCAAGAGCAGCACTACACAACATTACAGTTGGAGGTCCAATGGAAATGATCGCTATTGACTTTCTAGGTCCATTACCTCAGACAGAAAAGGGAAACAAGCATTTGCTTGTCATGGCTGATTATTACACCAAGTGGGTGGAAGCCTTTGCACTACCCAACCAGAAGGCATCAACAGTGGCACGAGTACTTGTTGATGAGGTCTTTTGCAGACTTGGAACACCAGCTATCCTCCATAGTGACCAGGGGAGAAATTTCGAGAGCAAGATACTGCAGGAGGTTTGCCAGATACTTGAGATAAAGAAAGTTAGAACTACTCCGTATCATCCCCAGAGTGATGGGTTAGTCGAGAGGGCAAATCGAACTCTGCTAGACCTGCTTGCTAAGCATGTCTCCCACAATCAGCGAGACTGGGATGTATGTCTACCTGTACTTCTGTTTCACTACAGAACATCAAAGCAATCAACGACACAAATGAGTCCATTTGAATTGATGTTAGGAAGAAGTGCACGCCTTCCTGTCGACGTTCAGACTGGAGCACCTCTTCCTGAACCAGAAGCAACAACGGAGTTCGGACAACGATTGAAGGAGGACAGAGCTCTGACCAAGGAATTCGTAGAGACGCACATCGTGTCAGCACAACGTCGTCAGAAGGAGAACTACGACCAGAAGACATCTCCGCATCATCATTACACGGCAGGTGATCTAGTTTGGTTGTTTACTCCAGTTGTAAATATAGGAATGTCCAGCAAACTAGCCAAACCTTGGAAGGGTCCGTTCCGCGTATTGGCAGTGTACGACAATGGCACCATGGACGTCATTCCTGCGGAAGGTAGAAGACGACGACGGAGGCGAGTACACTATAACCGAGTGAAGCCATGTTACAGACATCCGGTACACGACAGCTGTCAGGAAGATCGAGAACAACAAGTGATGAAACCAACTGAAGAGAACGAGCAACAAGCAGAGGAGGCCAGTCCGAATATTCTACCGGCAGCAGTTCAGTACTTTGAGGAGGTAGTCGCGGAAGGCCAAGTCCCGGATGTAATAGACCAACCATTGGTCGTGGACTTACCGATTCGAAGACCTGCTAGAGAACATAATCGACCAAGATGACTACAGGACTACGTAGTTAGTGACACAAAGTAGTGATTTTTGCAGTTGTGTCATTGTAACGTGAGGTCACGTTAGAATCGTAGGAGGGAGGAATGTAGAGTAACTCAGTCATAATAATTAGTGGTTTCTTGCCGTATGGACACACCTACTTTCTGACTAGTATATAGTGTACGGGCACAATAGAATCGTGGCCTTTTGGGTTTCAACTGTTGCAAGTCGTATACTCGTTACAATGGTTTGAATGATGAACTAGAGGAGCGTAAGAGTCAGGTGATCATTATAGATAGTTTTCTTGTAATTGCTTTGATGTGAAGGAAATATGTCTGCAGGTCAGTGACATTGATGAAAGACTTCAGAACAGAAGAAAAATGAATAAACAGAACAGGAAAACATTAGATGAACTTACAAGTGATAACTTATTACCTGCAGTGAAGGATACGAATGTTAGAAGTGTTTGGACAGTTTTACTTAAATGCCCGTTTTGTTTTTACAGGATCTGACACCAAATGGTACGTCTGTTGCTACTTGTTTTACAAGAATGAAACAGAAAGAGACCACAACTCAAGCACACATGATTGTATGTACTACAGAAAGAGGCTTATAATTTGTTTGTGTCTTTGTAATTAAATGTGGTTTAGAAACAGTTGCGTGTAGTGAAAAGTTCTCAAGAGACCATAGAGTTATCACAGACATCACAGGTAGAACATATTGCTGTGGCTTTCAAATGCTTGAGTTAATGAATTAATTTCTGTGACATTGCTGGTGTTTAGTTGTCACAATTAACGGCATACACATTGATAGAAAGATTGCAAAGAAGAGTCGATAATCTCAAGCTTGTAATGAAAAAGAGCAAAAACAAAAGACCAGAGGAATCAAATAATGTTTTGCCAAGTGAGGCTGTGTTTTGTATATTGGACAGGCTGAGTGAATGTGTTAGGGGTTATCCATAATTGTCGACCTTTACTCAAGCGTGCAAAGCATAAGGGGGAGAGGTAAGAGTAGTTGTACCCTTTTGGGGCCAAGCATAAATGTCGATGATTTCATTTGGTCTAGAAGTATAGATAGGAAGTGATACTATGTCAGTTACATGTACGCGTGTTGTATCTACATTTGTGTATCCGTTGCAAGGGTATGACTCGTAGACTATAACACAGTCGCTATGTTTGACGCGTACATGGCGTTGGACGGTGGGTACTCTGTGATAGGTACTAACAGATCTGTCTAAGAGACCTTTCATAAAACACGGGCGAACAGGTACCAGCAGTTTGTGAGCGCTTTGTCTTTGCCATCCCATCTTTGTCTCGTGAGGAAGCTGTGCAGAAAGTGCAATGACAATGGAAGACTGCTGGCCAGAACCACGGAATGTGCATATCAATCCTCGAAAGGGCTTCTATTTAATGTAAAGAAATAGTTTCACATGACCAACATTTTTAAGTACGCTTAGGGGAGGGGGTATGCAGAAAAGAGTACACTTTGTCCGCTTGAGTAAATGTGGTCAATTATGGATGACCCCTTGATGTTTATACCAAGTGAATTATTGATATATGTAGCCTACACAGTAGATTACAGTGGGACTCGGTTAGCAATGCGAATCCATCTTGCTTGACTTAGGGCGGGCGCATCTCGCCTAAACATGTTTTCAATCTTAAGGTTAATTTAGCACGTCTCAGGTAGCGTTAAACTTGTTTAGTGAACCTAAACAGCTTTCACTCATATTAGTAAACATGATTCAGAGGTAGTTTAGCTCAAGTGGTTTATGTTTAACAGTTAGGGTTATGGGTTAGGGTTACGGTTACGGTTAGGGTTAGAGTCAGAGTTATATAGGGTTGCACGAAGATGAGCCCTAATTTTTGTAGGACCTTGCACTGTTTTTTCTCTGGGCAATAGTTGAAAAAGACTACATCAGGCAGTCTCAGAAACAGCATAAGATGTCTCAGAGAGCAAAGAGAGCGATTCATTTGACATATCAAACCACCAATGTCCATCTCTCACTATTGCTGTGCACTCCAACACGTCGTCTGATATGCTTTCACCTGTGCATCTTCCAACACAGCGGTGGAAAGAACTCTGGTGAAGAACGAAGTCCCGGATAATAATGTTGAGATTGCAGATTTAATAAGTGACAAGTTGAGACGCTTCCTAACTAAATATGTTTAGATTCTAAGAAAGCATTAAACCAGTTTAATCCAGGGAGCACGATACATGGTTGTGTAAATTTGCCCAAACAAAGAACCGTCAAACTAGTTAGTTATTAATATAGAATTGTTGCATACATTTGTGATGTTGTGTGTTTGCAACAGAAACAGCAGTATGTATTTTGTGGTTGTTATGTACTGACATTGTAGCTGTTCTGCAGTCAGTATATTAGATCAGTATCTTCATTGTTGTGTATTTGCAGGTGCTATTGATCGTCTCGGTCCTATTCTTAAGGCTGATTATGAAGTTGCTGTGAAAAAGGGGAAGTTGCCAATAATGCGAGGGAACATTGACATGTTTGGTGAAGAAGATGCCACTGCAGTGCCACTTGGCTACTTTGTTGGTAAAGGGTGAGTAAGTGAGGTGTTTGATTTGTGAAAAGGTCTCGTGTTCAAACAGTCAATCTGTAGCGATGAAGTAGCTAGCGAAGAAGCAATTCAGGAAGTCACATGTGTTCAACGACAAAGACCAGTAAGTACGCAAGCTACATGTATGTCTTTGTATGTGTACGCAGTGTCGTGGTTATGGGTATTTATGGACCTCCAAAACTTTTGGCGAGCGTGGACCCCAAAACTTTTGGGGGCGTGGTGGTTTTCTGACAGCCCAAGCCTTACTGATTAATTTGATGCTACAAGACTTGCATGAGCAGCTTAACAGTGCTGGTCCAAAAATTCAGATATGATAAAGGATATTTTTGCTAGTTATTTTCAACTTTAATTTGTGTGATTGCGGTGATAATACAACCTTTTTCTGGTTGCAGGTATTCACTAGAAATATCATTCCACCTGAAGGAAATGTAGAGTTGCATGGCCACGATGGCATGGTGGATATCCAGGCTTTGTTTGCTGAGAGCAGTGCTCTTAAAGATGAGAACAGTGCTCTGAAAACAGACAAACTCATGCAGGATTATCAAAAGGCTGTTACAACATCATGTCAAGAGCTTGTTACTGGCTTGAGGGTACCAATCAGACAGCTGGAGCAACAATTAGTACAACATTATGAGTACGAGTTGTCTCTTGCACGAGAAACTGAGCAAACCCTTAGAAATGGAAATGAGGTGCTACGTAAACAGCTGGTGTCTGTTGGGAATATGTATCGTAGTTTACAATCAGAGGCAATGGAGAAGAAAGATAGGGAAGAAGAAGCAAAACCAGCGGCAGAAGAACAAGAATGTAGTGAAAAAACAGAATTGAAGAACAAGACGCTAAAATCACGTCTGGAATTTGAAAGCTCAAAACCAACTAAAGGCCCAGGATCGATGTTGGAACTTACAGAAGGTAAACACACTTTAAGTGAGGATGCAGCTGCAAGAAATAATCTGCAAGCAGACAGTGGATATAATGGCTGTAAATCATCACAGACAGTGGATCTTGCGCTGTTACCTGCAGACATGCAAAAAGACAATGGAGCAGTGGCAGGTTCCTTTAGCGTGTAGTTCACTCACTAACAGATTGAAGGACAAACAACCAGAGCTAAATCATGAACTGAAGTCAGAGTAGGAGACCTGAACTAACAACGGAGAAATTGATGCGCAGTTTTTATCGCTTTTTGATTTATTTTAGTGATACAGTTTGTAGCGTGTGTAGGTGTGTGTAGCGCGTGTAGGTGTGTGTAGCGCGTGTAGGTGTGTAGCTCGAGTAATTAGATGCATGTTTACGTTAGCACTGCGTTAAAGCACGTTAGTATGACATCATGACTGATGCCTATTTAGACCATTACACTTGCTAGATTGTTTAGTCTGTCTTGAGTACAGCTACGCGTTATAGCAATAGGATAGAGTTGTTCTACTGCTGTGTCTGACAACTGCATCTGCTGCAAGCACTAACAGTGACAAGTGCTACATTTGGTGACAGGAGTGGGATCCAGATAAATGGCAGAAGCGCCAGACCAGCAGCATGCGGAGCAGGCAGTGCGCGCCCGAGGCAGCAGAATAGTGTCTCTTCCTGATTCGTTCAGTGATGGCGATGTGGAGCAATGGCTCAAGAAGTTTACCCTTTGTGCTGATGCAAATGGGTGGGAAGACGATGAGAGAAAAAAGAAGATTCTTCCGACATATCTAAATGGGAGAGCTTGGATTGTTTATGATCGGTTGCCAGAAGACAAGAAGGACACGTATGATCGTTTGTGTACGTCACTTAAGAATGTCTTTTCCCCTGTTACGGCAGAGAGACGCCGTCTGGCAACGAGGCAGTTCAGGGAGAGAAAATGGAAGACTGATGAACCATTGGAGGTTTATGCAGGAGAGCTAGAACGTCTCTTGGACAGGGCTTACCCAGCACTAGGAGCCGATGATCGGCAACAGCAGCTAGTAGACCAGTTCACTGAAGGAATGCCACCAGCTGTACGTCGGGAATTAGAACTTCATGCACAAGCAACATTCGAGGATACCATACTGCGAGCAAGAGAGCTAATGCTCTTGGAAGACAGAAAGAAGGTACGAGCTCAGACTGTCGAAGCTGTCAATGTGGTGAGGCAGGATGTTACCCATTCTGATTACACAACTGAGCTGGAACGACGAGTGCAACATCTAGAGGCACAATTGCGGCAACCAACACCCACATGGTCTAAAGAGAAATACCCACAATTACCTCACACACCACGAGGACTGAACAAAAGGGATCTGATTTGCTTTCAATGCAATCAGCCTGGGCACCTACGCCGCAATCGTCCCTAGTTCTCTGGTCCAAAACAGATTGGGCCTTGCTATCTTTGTGGCCAAATGGGTCATCACCAACGTCATTGTGGACAAAGGCCCACTCAATCCCAAGGTCGTCAAGGAAACAATCAGCCTTTGCACAGTCCAATCAATGGTGGTGCTTATGCAAGACAAGAATGTCTTAGTAATAGCAATAGAACATCCAAGCAGTCGAGCAAGCCAACTGATCGCTTCTATCAAAGCAAGCCAACCGATCGCTTCTATCAAATCAACGGGTTGATGCACTTTCTAACAGTAGAGGGAACTGTGGATGGAGTTCCATCCAAGTGTCTTATCGACACAGGAGCATCTGTTTCTTTAGTCCCGCCCTCATTTGGGAGTGGCAAGACAGTACATCCTTGTTCTGAAAGTATTATGTTACGTGCTGTCAATGGCACCCCATTGAAAGTACTGGGCAAGATTGACCTAATTGTGGCTCTAGGTTCTTGGGAGGCCCCACACCGCTTCCTGGTTGTGGAAACCCAGACAGGACCTATCTTGGGGTCAGACTTCCTGGCTAGTCATGGAATGATCGTGAATTTGAAAGACAGTAGAATGAACTGGATTGGAGGATCAGTGGAATTAGTTAGGTCTGTGGTAGGGGATCAATCTTGCAGTCTTGTCCTAGAGGAACAAGTTTCGACCACAGGAATGGAGTGTGTGGTTGTCATGGCCAAGGTGGTGAATAACAATGGCACTCACCTCACAGGAGCTGCCATGTTAGAACCTGATGAGGAATTGGTGACTAACACAGGGACACTGGTGGCCAGAGTACTAGTAGATGCCTCAAAAGATAGGGTACCAGTACAGTTGATGTTTCTCCAAGGCCCCAAGTGTCTCGAGAAGGGAACAGTGTTAGGAGAGTTGGAATGCATACAACATTCTAATACACCATTAGCATCTAGTGGATGCCCAGTCTATGCAGTAAGTCATGAGCAGTCACACTCGGCTTTTCTCAGCCAGTTCAACTGGGCAAAAACCAGACTTAGCCCACAGGAGAAAGGAGTACTGGAGCAGATGCTATTGCAAAACAGGCAGTTGTTTTCGAAAGGTCCCAGTGATATGGGCCGAACAACTATTGTGAAACATCACATACCTACACCAGGAGGACGTCCTTTCAAGTATCAGCCACATCGGATACCTCACCACCTGAAATCTGTGACGGAGAACCAGATTGATGTAATGTTGCAAAACAATATAATCAGCCCATCAGCCAGTCCTTGGTCATCACCAATAGTCCTAGTCAAAAAGAAAGACGGAAGTCATCGCTTTTGTGTTGACTACAGAGGCCTGAATGCAATTACCACAAAGGATGCATACCCACTTCCAAGAGTGGATGAGACCTTGCATTCCTTGGGCGGAGCAACATACTTTTCAACTTTGGATTTGGCAAGTGGCTATTGGCAGGTAGAGGTCCGTGAAGAGGACAAGGAGAAGACTGCCTTCACGTCTCCGCAGGGTCATTTTGAATTTCAGGTCATGCCCTTCGGACTCTGTAATGCACCGGCCACTTTCCAACGATTAATGGAATATGTTCTTGCCGGTTTACAGTGGGAACACTGCCTTATATATCTGGATGATATCATTGTGTTTTCCTCTACATTCGAAGAGCACATCGAGAAATTGACAAGAGTCTTTCAGAGACTGAGAGAAGGAGGGCTAAACCTGAAACCAAAGAAATGCTTCTTTGCTAAATCATCGGTGAAGTACTTGAGACACATTGTGTCTCAAAGAGGATTGGAACCTGACCCTGAGAAGATAAAGGCAGTAACAGAGTACCCAAGACCACAGTCAGCATCCGCTTTACGCAGCTTCCTGGGATTGGCTGGCTATTACCGTCGATTTATATCAGGATTTTCATCTGTAGCAGCCCCATTATTTCAGCTGCAGCAACAAAGCCAGAACAAGCCCCTCGTCTGGACAGAGGACAGTCACTATTCATTCTGCACACTTCAGCAGAAGTTGATATCAGCGCCTATTTTGGCATTTCCTCAGTTTGAGGTCGAATTCATTCTGGCAACAGACGCAAGTGATACAGGGCTGGGAGCAGTTCTCTCCCAAATTCAACACGGCAAAGAGAGAGTGATTGCCTATGCTAGTCGAGTCCTACACAAGAGTGAGAAAAATTATTCTACCATCGAAAAGGAGGCACTGGCCTTAGTTTGGGCAGTCAATAATTTCAGGCCATATCTGTATGGACGGCTCTTTACACTTATCACTGACCATTGTCCACTGACATGGCTGAAGTCCATTCGAGAGCCTAGAGGTCGCTTGGCACGTTGGATACTTCTTCTAAGCGAGTATGAGTGGTCTATTTGCCACCGACCTGGCAAACAACACAACAATGCTGATGCATTGTCCAGACATCAACCGCCTTCTGTCAACATGGCCGGTCATCATGCGACACTTGATGAATCCTTTGAAGAGATCATGGCGCCTGTTGGAGCTGTTCAAGACGTCTTAGGTGCTGTGGGAATGACCCCTACTTGGTCATATCGTGAACTGTGTGACATGCAAGCGGCGGACTCAATAATTTCACAAGTATTGGCTCAATTCCCAGAACGTCCCTCCGCTACAGGGCGATGGAGATCTCATCCCAAATTGATTGCTTATAGCAAGACTTGGCACCAGCTGGCCCTCGATGATGGCATTCTATATCGTTTTCGCCCTGCCACCCCTGCTGATGGTGGAGAGGATAAGCAGTTGCTTGTTTTACCAACTTGTCTAATTCCTCCAGTTTTAGATTAGCTACATGACAATGAAGGTCATTTTGGAGCCGATAAAACGATAGGTCGTGTTTCTGACACATGCTGGTGGCCAGGCTATACCAAGGATATATATGAATACATCCAATCTTGCGAGATGTGCAGCCGAAGGAAGCCCACGTCCAAGGCCAAAGCAATGCTACAGAATGTACCTGTAGGAGGTCCTATGGAAATGATAGGGCTAGACTTTATTGGGCCTTTGCCAAGTACTGAAGCAGGCAACAAACATGTCCTAGTGGTGGTGGACTATTTCACTAAATGGGTCGAGGCTTTTCCACTACCGGACCAGTAAGCTGAAACAGTGGCCCGAACTCTGATGCGAGACGTTGTTTCTAGATATGGAGTTCCAGTCATCATACATAGCGACAAGGGAGCAAATTTCGAGGGCAATGTCATGAAGCAGTTGTGTCGATTACTCGGTATGAAGAAGACTAGGACAACTGCTTACCATCCCCAGAGTGATGGATTAGTTGAAAGAATGAATAAGACCCTCATGGAAGCCATCTCAAAGTATGTTTCCAACAACCAGCGTGACTGGGATCTGTGGCTGCCTCTTGTATTGTCTGGCTATCGAACTTCGAAACATGCGTCCACTGGAGAGACACCGCACCGACTCATGTTTGGCAGAAAGGCACGTCTACCTATAGATGTGGAGCTACAGAATCCCCTTCCACAACCTCAACCAACGACTGATTTTAAGCAAGCAGTTGAGAAACAGTTACAGATGACAAGAGAATTTGCAGACAATGAGATAGTGCAAGTTCAACACAGACAAAAAAGGAACTATGACGATCGTAGCCGTGGTCCTGTGTACAAGGTAGATGATTATGTTTGGCTGTATAACCCAGCAGTACCTAAAGGATTATCTCCAAAGCTTGCTAAGCGATACACTGAACCATTCAAGGTTATAAAGGTTCATGGTAGCACCAATGTCTCTATCAGACGACCCAAAGGAGGACGTGTTCAGCGAATTCATGTCAACAGAGTGAGTCCATGTTACCGAAGAATTCCGAGCCAGACTCCAGAATGTTCTACAAGAAATAACCATGCAACCGGACGAGCTTCTCATAATCAACGTCATCCGTCATCTACATTGCCCGAGGTGGACATCCATCATCACATCGACGAGGAGGAAGCAGTCTTGGTGAGAGCCAACGACAATGCAGTTAATGTTCAACCTGTTCAAGTCCCTCCAGCACAACCGATGGTTCCATCTGCACCTCCGCCTGTTAGTCGTGTTGGTCGCCGACTCGTTCAGCCTGCCTGGATGAGAGCCGGGGATTACAACGTTGGATATTACTGACTCGAGTGTTGTGATCGATCTACCTGTTCGTCGTACTGATCTTAGAAGACGTGAGAACCCGTTTCATTACTAGAGAGGGAGGAATGTAGCGCGAGTAATTAGATGCATGTTTACGTTAGCACTGCGTTAAAGCACGTTAGTATGACATCATGACTGTTGCCTATTTAGACCATTGCACTTGCTAGATTATTTAGTCTGTCTTGAGTACAGCTACGCGTTATAGCAATAGGATAGAGTTGTTCTACTGCTGTGTCGGACAACTGCATCCGCTGCAAGCACTAACAGTGACAAGTGCTACATTTGGTGACAGGAGTGGGATCCAGATAAATGGCAGAAGCGCCAGACCAGCAGCATGCGGAGCAGGCAGTGCGCGCCCGAGGCAGTAGAATAGTGTCTCTTCCTGATTCGTTCAGTGATGGCGATGTGGAGCAATGGCTCAAGAAGTTTACCCTTTGTGCTGATGCAAATGGGTGGGAAGACGATGAGAGAAAAAAGAAGATTCTTCCGACATATCTAAATGGGAGAGCTTGGATTGTTTATGATCGGTTGCCAGAAGACAAGAAGGACACGTATGATCGTTTGTGTACGTCACTTAAGAATGTCTTTTCCCCTGTTACGGCAGAGAGACGCCGTCTGGCAACGAGGCAGTTCAGGGAGAGAAAATGGAAGACTGATGAACCATTGGAGGTTCATGCAGGAGAGCTAGAACGTCTCTTGGACAGGGCTTACCCAGCACTAGGAGCCGATGATCGGCAACAGCAGCTAGTAGACCAGTTCACTGAAGGAATGCCACCAGCTGTACGTCGGGAATTAGAACTTCATGCACAAGCAACATTCGAGGATACCATACTGCGAGCAAGAGAGCTAATGCTCTTGGAAGACAGAAAGAAGGTACGAGCTCAGACTGTCGAAGCTGTCAATGTGGTGAGGCAGGATGTTACCCATTCTGATTACACAACTGAGCTGGAACGACGAGTGCAACATCTAGAGGCACAATTGCGGCAACCAACACCCACATGGTCTAAAGAGAAATACCCACAATTACCTCACACACCACGAGGATTGAACAAAAGGGATCTGATTTGCTTTCAATGCAATCAGCCTGGGCACCTACGCCGCAATTGTTCCTTGTTCTCTGGTCCAAAACAGATTGGGCCTTGCTATCTTTGTGGCCAAATGGGTCATCACCAACGTCATTGTGGACAAAGGCCCACTCAATCCCAAGGTCGTCAAGGAAACAATTAGTCTTTGCACAGTCCAATCAATGGTGGTGCTTATGCAAGACAAGAATGTCTTAGTAATAGTAATAGAACATCCAAGCAGTCGAGCAAGCCAACTGATCGCTTCTATCAAAGCAAGCCAACCGATCGCTTCTATCAAATCAACGGGTTGATGCACTCTCTAACAGTAGAGGGAACTGTGGATGGAGTTCCATCCAAGTGTCTTATCGACACAGGAGCATCTGTTTCTTTAGTCCCGCCCTCATTTGGGAGTGGCAAGACAGTACATCCTTGTTCTGAAAGCATTATGTTACGTGCTTGTCAATGGCACCCCATTGAAAGTACTGGGCAAGATTGACCTAATTGTGGCTCTAGGTTCTTGGGAGGCCCCACACCGCTTCCTGGTTGTGGAAACCCAGACAGGACCTATCTTGGGGTCAGACTTCCTGGCTAGTGATGGGATGATCGTGAATTTGAAAGACAGTAGAATGAACTGGATTGGAGGATCAGTGGAATTAGTTAGGTCTGTGGTAGGGGATCAATCTTGCAGTCTTGTCCTAGAGGAACAAGTTTCGACCACAGGAATGGAGTGTGTGGTTGTCATGGCCAAGGTGGTGAATAACAATGGCACTCACCTCACAGGAGCTGCCATGTTAGAACCTGATGAGGAATTGGTGACTAACACAGGGACACTGGTGGCCAGAGTACTAGTAGATGCCTCAAAAGATAGGGTACCAGTACAGTTGATGTTTCTCCAAGGCCCCAAGTGTCTCGAGAAGGGAACAGTGTTAGGAGAGTTGGAATGCATACAACATTCTAATACACCATTAGCATCTAGTGGATGCCCAGTCTATGCAGTAAGTCATGAGCAGTCACACTCGGCTTTTCTCAGCCAGTTCAACTGGGCAGAAACCAGACTTAGCCCACAGGAGAAAGGAGTACTGGAGCAGATGCTATTGCAAAACAGGCAGTTGTTTTCGAAAGGTCCCAGTGATATGGGCCGAACAACTATTGTGAAACATCACATACCTACACCAGGAGGACGTCCTTTCAAGTATCAGCCACATCGGATACCTCACCACCTGAAACCTGTGACGGAGAACCAGATTGGTGAAATGTTGCAAAACAATATAATCAGCCCATCAGCCAGTCCTTGGTCATCACCAATAGTCCTAGTAAAAAAGAAAGACGGAAGTCATCGCTTTTGTGTTGACTACAGAGGCCTGAATGCAATTACCACAAAGGATGCATACCCACTTCCAAGAGTGGATGAGACCTTGCATTCCTTGGGTGGAGCAACATACTTTTCAACTTTGGATTTGGCAAGTGGCTATTGGCAGGTAGAGGTCCGTGAAGAGGACAAGGAGAAGACTGCCTTCACGTCTCCGCAGGGTCATTTTGAATTTCAGGTCATGCCCTTCGGACTCTGTAATGCACCGGCCACTTTCCAACGATTAATGGAATATGTTCTTGCCGGTTTACAGTGAGAACACTGCCTTATATATCTGGATGATATCATTGTGTTTTCTCTACATTCGAAGAGCACATCGAGAAATTGACAAGAGTCTTTCAGAGACTGAGAGAAGGAGGGCTAAACCTGAAACCAAAGAAATGCTTCTTTGCTAAGTCATCGGTGAAGTACTTGGGACATATTGTGTCTCAAAGAGGATTGGAACCTGACCCTGAGAAGATAAAGGCAGTAACAGAGTACCCAAGACCACAGTCAGCATCCGCTTTACGCAGCTTCCTGGGATTGGCTGGCTATTACCGTCGATTTATATCAGGATTTTCATCTGTAGCAGCCCCATTATTTCAGCTGCAGCAACAAAGCCAGAACAAGCCCCTCGTCTGGACAGAGGACAGTCACTATTCATTCTGCACACTTCAGCAGAAGTTGGTATCAGCGCCTATTTTGGCATTTCCTCAGTTCGAGGTCGAATTCATTCTGGCAACAGACGCAAGTGATACAGGGCTGGGAGCAGTTCTCTCCCAAATTCAACACGGCAAAGAAAGAGTGATTGCCTATGCTAGTCGAGTCCTACACAAGAGTGAGAAAAATTATTCTACCATCGAAAAGGAGGCACTGGCCTTAGTTTGGGCAGTCAATAATTTCAGGCCATATCTGTATGGACGGCTCTTTACACTTATCACTGACCATTGTCCACTGACATGGCTGAAGTCCATTCGAGAGCCTAGAGGTCGCTTGGCACGTTGGATACTTCTTCTAAGCGAGTATGAGTGGTCTATTTGCCACCGACCTGGCAAACAACACAACAATGCTGATGCATTGTCCAGACATCAACCGCCTTCTGTCAACATGGCCGGTCATCATGCGACACTTGATGAATCCTTTGAAGAGATCATGGCGCCTGTTGGAGCTGTTCAAGACGTCTTAGGTGCTGTGGGAATGACCCCTACTTGGTCATATCGTGAACTGTGTGACATGCAAGCGGCGGACCCAATAATTTCACAAGTATTGGCTCAATTCCCAGAACGTCCCTCCGCTACAGGGCGATGGAGATCTCATCCCAAATTGATTGCTTATAGCAAGATTTGGCACCAGCTGGCCCTCGATGATGGCATTCTATATCGTTTTTCGCCCTGCCACCCCTGCTGATGGTGGAGAGGATAAGCAGTTGCTTGTTTTACCAACTTGTCTAATTCCTCCAGTTTTAGATCAGTTACATGACAATGAAGGTCATTTTGGAGCCGATAAAACGATAGGTCGTGTTTCTGACACATGCTGGTGGCCAGGCTATACCAAGGATATATATGAATACATCCAATCTTGCGAGATGTGCAGCCGAAGGAAGCCCATGTCCAAGGCCAAAGCAATGCTACAGAATGTACCTGTAGGAGGTCCTATGGAAATGATAGGACTAGACTTTATTGGGCCTTTGCCAAGTACTGAAGCAGGCAACAAACATGTCCTAGTGGTGGTGGACTATTTCACTAAATGGATCGAGGCTTTTCCACTACCGGACCAGTAAGCTGAAACAGTGGCCCGAACTCTGATGCGAGACGTTGTTTCTAGATATGGAGTTCCAGTCATCATACATAGCGACAAGGGAGCAAATTTCGAGGGCAATGTCATGAAGCAGTTGTGTCGATTACTCGGTATGAAGAAGACTAGGACAACTGCTTACCATCCCCAGAGTGATGGATTAGTTGAAAGAATGAATAAGACCCTCATGGAAGCCATCTCAAAGTATGTTTCCAACAACCAGCGTGACTGGGATCTGTGGCTGCCTCTTGTATTGTCTGGCTATCGAACTTCGAAACATGCGTCCACTGGAGAGACACCGCACCGACTCATGTTTGGCAGAAAGGCACGTCTACCTATAGATGTGGAGCTACAGAATCCCCTTCCACAACCTCAACCAACGACTGATTTTAAGCAAGCAGTTGAGAAACAGTTACAGATGACAAGAGAATTTGCAGACAATGAGATAGTGCAAGCTCAACACAGACAAAAAAGGAACTATGACGATCGTAGCCGTGGTCCTGTGTACAAGGTAGATGATTATGTTTGGCTGTATAACCCAGCAGTACCTAAAGGATTATCTCCAAAGCTTGCTAAGCGATACACTGAACCATTCAAGGTTATAAAGGTTCATGGTAGCACCAATGTCTCTATCAGACGACCCAAAGGAGGACGTGTTCAGCGAATTCATGTCAACAGAGTGAGTCCATGTTACCGGAGAATGCCGAGTCAGACACCAGAATGTTCTGCAAGAAATAACCATGCAACCGGACGAGCTTCTCATAATCAACGTCATCCGTCATCTACATTGCCCGAGGTGGACATCCATCATCACATCGACGAGGAGGAAGCAGTCTTGGTAAGAGCCAACGGCAATGCGGTTAATGTTCAACCTGTTCAAGTCCCTCCAGCACAACCGATGGTTCCACCTGCACCTCCGCCTGTTAGTCGTGTTGGTCGCCGACTCGTTCAGCCTGCCTGGATGAGAGCCGAGGATTACAACGTTGGATATCACTGACTCGAGTGTTGTGATCGAGCTACCTGTTCGTCGTACTGATCTTAGAAGACGTGAGGACCCGTTTCATTACTAGAGAGGGAGGAATGTAGCGCGAGCATGTTTACGTTGCACTGCGTTAAAGCACGTTAGTATGACATCATGACTGATGCCTATTTAGACCATTACTCTTGCTAGATTATTTAGTCTGTCTTGAGTACAGCTACGCGTTATAGCAATAGGATAGAGTTGTTCTACTGCTGTGTCTGACAACTGCATCCGCTGCAAGCACTAACAGTGACATGCAAGTGCTACATGTGTGTGTGTGTGTGTGTGTGTGTGTGTGTGTGTGTGTGTGTGTGTGTGTGTGTGTGTGTGTGTCTGTGTCTGTGTGTGTGTGTGCGTGTGCGTGTGTGACAGGTCATGGTTTCACATAATTAATTACTTATGGGACAATACCAGTACAGTACCATGCTTACCAACTTATGATTACATTTTGAATATGTTTTGCCTTCATGTCTCTTATCTACTGGTGGCAAATATAGTTGCCTGTCTGTCACTGTTGTTGTTGTTGTTGTTGTTGTTGTTGTTGTTGTTGTTGTTGTTACTGCCACCACCACGGTTACTTGAAACAGTTTGAGAGACACAGGGTAGAAGGAAGAGTCACTGAAGCTCTTTTACTTGCTGTGGACATTTGTGGGGTTTTTGTGTTTTAAATTGAAGAACCAATATTTACTGGCAATAGTTCTTAAACTGCCTTTGTATGCATGCAATACCAGTCTGGCTGCATCTCAAAATATTGCTGTCCAAGTATTTTCTTGTTTTGCATATGTTGTTGAGAACACTAAGCATGCTATATATATACACAGAGGTCACATTTCTTAGTTGGATTTCTTCGTTTTTGGTCTTTTTCAACTCGGAAGGCAAGCAACAATAACAATTGTCCATGTAGTGTCTTTAGAAGTATTGGGTGGAGACCTTGTTTTGAACAACAAACGCAGTGTTGCGTCAGAGTCTCTAATTTAATTAATAAATGTAATTAGTTTGTGTGTAATACTTCCACGACTCTCTTGATTTGAGTGAGTTTAGTTGTCTTTTTTGTTTGTGTTTGACTGTATACATTGACAGTTGAGTAGTAGCATGTAGTGAATATGAGGATTGTCTACTGTAGCTATGAATCATATAATGTCTAAAATGGTGTAATTGAAACATATCTCTTGTTCTATTTTCAACTCTAACATCTGGAGTTTGTCAACAGTCACAAATGTCTAATCTTGATGACAAGTTGAGTTCTCAGCTGTTAGTGAAAGTTGCTCATAAAGTATCTCACAGGTGGGAGGAATTCGGGTCTCTTCTGTCAGCAGGTATGTTTCCTACATACAGAACGAACGTCATCACTGCTACATACAGAAATCCATTCTTGCGTGCTAAAGCCATGCTAGAAGAATGGAGAGAGGCAATGGGCAGAAGAGCTACTTGTGACTTGATTGTTCAAACGCTTTTGGAGATGGGTTTGAGGAAGGAGGCATGTGATATATTTGGTTATGGTATAGTAGAACTCATTAATCCAAACAAATAATTAAGGTAATTATGTGTCACGTGACTTTGATTTAGGGATATATCTTTGTGCCATTATTTAAATTTATTTGTAAGCGCGCGCTGTAAAGTATAGCGATGTGCTATCAATCGAATTGAACAATAATATCTGTAAACAATAATTTATCGAGATTCTGTTCAACATTATATACGTATTACTAGCGCGCGTTACAAGTTAATAGTTTGTTATTTTTCAGAGCATGTTGTCCCTCCAGATGGAGTACATTAGTACACCCAAGGTAAAAAATCGTTTATCTTTGTTGACTTAGACGTAGATGTCATCGTTTTTCTAGATTGATGACGTTCACTTGGAGAGCAAGTTTTCACACAAGAAAACACACAAAGGCAGTCTTTGCGTGACACCAACCCATCTTATCTTTCACAATCAAACCGTAGGAAGAGAAATATGGGTAAGGATAATGAGTGATAGGATACTGTGTGTGTGTCTGGGTACAGTAGCTGTACGTGTATACATGTCTCTTGTTTGTATCTATGTTTGTTTTTTTGTCCATTTACTGGTTTGTCAATTTGTCTGTCTGTTTGCTTGCTTGCATATTTGTCTGTCTGTCTGTCTGTCTGTCTGTCTGTTTTTTCTGTCTGTGTGTGTGTCTGTCAATACATTTATTTAAAATTTCAACACTATTACATTCTAAATGGTTCCAGCAAGGAAAAGGAAAACATGCTACAACAATGTCCGGCGACCCTTACGGCCGCTTACTATGTAGGACAATTAATTAACTGTACGTTATAAGCAGTACAACTGTTCTTGCTAAAAGAAAGTCTACATAGTTTTCTTGAGAGCACTTGTGCGTTGCATCTCTGGAGGCTAACGGACAGGCGGCGTCTCCAGTATGTCTTGAACTCGCCACTGTTTGGGTGTTCATCTTCATCTACAGATAATACGGACAGATGATGTAGACATTGGTGGGCTTTCCATCCCCAGCGGCCGTAATGCTAAAAAGCCAGAGGGATGCAATTGGATGCATTTCCCATTGCATCAATCTCTTTGCTGTATTTTTCTGTCTTCTGTGACTCTCTTTTGGCAGCAGCGGCTCCATCCACCTTAGAGGCTTGTAAGATGATGTCCTCATTATCTGTCTGTCTGTTTGTCTGTCTGTTTGTCTCTCAGTTAGTTTGTCAGTCTGTCCATCTGTTTGTATTTGTATGTCACATCTAGGACTTTGTTGTAGACACCAGAATTTTGTTTATGTGGTGTGTGTCTTCCAATTTGTGTTTTTGTTGTTAGCTGTTGCATACTCACATCTTACAAGTGGAAACGCTACCATTAAACACAAAAGGCTCGCCCTTGAAGATAACCTACAAAACATCAGATCATTCACATTCATCATTGCTAAAGATTGTGAATGCCAAGACATCTATGATACTCTGGTGCACTTCTCTAAACCAAGTGAGTGTTAAGCATGATCAACAAAGCTTTAAGATGCAAGATGTTGGTATTTAAGGGCATAGATACTTTACATAGGGTCCAACTTTAGGGGACTTTACGTAGTATTCGACTGGATCCAAGAAGCACTGTCTTCTGTAAGTGATGCAGGTTGTGATGACCTGGAATAATGTCCAGCCACCATGTAATACCTACGTGCACTGTGCCCAGCACTCCCAACACCACTGGAACAACAAGTGTCCGACACTGCCACATGCAGCTTACCTTCACTCGCAAGTCACTGTATTTTGTCAACTTTTCAGCCTGCGATGTTACCCTCAGCAGGACAGCTGATATCACTAAGAAGGCAAATATTTGTCATCTTATTTCTGAAACAGATGTCAGTACGATTGGCACCGATCTCCCTAGCAGTAGGGATGACTATATCCCACATTATAGTGCTGTCGTCCATCTCCACAAGGTTATCAGGATGATGCCTGTACCATCTCCTCTGCAATGGAACCCCAGAATGACGACAAATGTTCCAGTGGATAATGGAGGCCACCTGATTGTGTTGATCAGTGTAGTCTATCGGTTCCAAGGCACTACAGCATGCTGCAATATTTCACATCCGTCTGAGGTGCTTGCTTGAAGACACCATCACACAGGATGGTCCACTTCTATGCAGGCTCTGTGACTTGTTGTCTTTAGAGAAACTCCTCTGCAGCTGTGCAGTAAACTGCCGGGCCATGCATTGGATTGAATGAGAGGACTCCCTAGCATCACACTCCTGTACCATTTGTATGAAGAGATCAGAACTGCTACGAAGGTAACAGTCCAGCCCCACAATACAAGACTGATACGTCAACTCGATCTGTTGTAACGTTTGACTGCCCTTGGTGCCTGGAACGTACAGCCGGTCAACGTTTCCGGAAAGAATGGTGGACACCGTGCATAGAGAGAAGTTTCCTTGTCCGTCAATCAAGCTGCTGCAGGTCTGTGGTCCTCCAATGAGTGACACCAAAATCGTAAGTGAGAACTGGCAGTGCAAACCCGTTGATGGTCAGAATCTTGTTCTGTCCAGAGAACCATCTTGACTCTACGAAAGTACTCACGATGGAGCGTCTTCCGCTTAGTGCTGTGCTGGATACTGTTACTCTTGTCCACACCCAAATACTTGTAGACTTGATCCGGTTCCAGACAGTTGATGGTGTCCATTTTTCCTACTGTCACCCCAGAATTGTGTTCAGAGAGCTTGCTGTTGACAAAGTGTGCAACAGCACATTTGTCCAGATCAAACTTCATCTGGATGTCATCAGAGAAGGTATGCACTGTGCAACAACCCTTTCAGCTGATCAGGATTTTTGCCATACAGCTTCAGATCATCCATGTAAAGTAGATGACTGACAAGCTGACATTTGGCAGTCTCTCCACACCCAGTGCTCATCCAATAGCCGTAACCAGTTCTGCATAACTCCACGCTGAGCGATTTATTTGGGGCCCAGTTAGGCGTGACCTTAGGCTATGGCGCAGCGTTTGTCAATGGACATGTTTACAACCGTGATTTTGACACAAACGAAGTGCTGTCTTTTGTGCACCTTTCGGGCAGTAACCTGTACCATTTATTGAAAAGGTCTCAGTTTTGAACGTCGTCTGCTGAACGTTGTTTTTTGGCAAAAATTGACTTTAAATAAATTGAACGGCAGGTAAAGTGATTTATAATTACTTTTTTGTGGTTAAACAAATTTCATTTTTTATAAAATCTTGTTTTGGGTCCAACTGGATTGATCGAATTATGCGTCAATACTGCATGACACTACTGCTGCATGCACTGCATACATCAAATCGTGTACTATTTATTGCCAATTTATTTCCTGTGTGCAATTAAGTATATGCAATTAATAATACAATTAGGAAAGTGCAAAGTACTCGAGTATAATTTAAGTCTATTTCACAACTACTACTACAAAAGATGTATTAACAGATAAACAATATACAATTTAAATGACAGCATATGATGTGTGTGTACACAATATCTATTTGGTATAAACACGTACATGAAATAATGTACTTCAGAGTGGAATATAAGGCGAAATTTATGGTTGGACATCGTGATCTAGCAAAGAGGTTGACCCTACATTTTAAATTTATGTATTCATTCTTATTTAATTTCTTTATTTATTTGCTATCAAAATCAAAACATAAAATTTACTTGTTTGCTGTTTTGTTGCATTGTTGACAACAAATGGTTGTCGTGGTGGTTACAATCCATTGTGACTAAAATTTCATTACATTTTAGTTAAGCAAGAACTGTAGAGTAATAACATGAACTGATCAAGAGATGAGCAAGCTAATTAAGAGCATGTTGTTGTTTCATATTTTTACTCTTTACAACTAGGTAAATGATTGTTTAGATGCATTTGTGGTCTAGTTGGAAATAAGAAAAGAGATTAGATGGACTGGTCAAATAAGAAGGCAATAATAATACTAGCTATAGCTCATGCATGTAGATATATCTGAAATGTGGTGATTTACTGTTTTAAGTTCAGTCTTGTAGTGATATGGTTGTATGTTGCAATTGGTTGTAGATGTAAAAGTACCAGTTGATCTACATGTTTGGAAGGTCAGAAAACGTTGCTCTTCATTACTTGTCAGCTTCTAAACTGCAGTTTCATAATATGTCATGTTTATTGTTCTATAGCCACACCAGCCAATGATTAGCACTCAGTCGTAAGTCAGTTATACAGAGCACTCACTAGATGGGTTAACTGTTATCTTCATTTGTCATATATTTTACTGATTGGTTTTAATTTCTAGTTTCGACATCAGTGATTTGGCCTTGTTCTGTTACTCTGAAGATATTGAAATGTATGTTGCATTCAGTACTAGTCGTGAGAAACACTTTTTGCATCCAGAGTCACAGAAAAAATTGCAGCCGTCCACAGGTCAGAAACACTGGTTTTTTGTAGTTGGGTGCAATAATTGAAATTGCAATAAATTATCATCTGTTTTTGCAGACAATACTTCAAAGGGATCAGAGTAAATTTATTTGTAATTAAATTCGAAAATCAATATGTAATTTTTATGTGTATTGTAGTCCTATTCTTATGGCGATTACCAATCGAGAGTTCTGCAAAATCACAAAGGTACATGAATAATTGATTATTATATTACATGCTTATGTATTAGGTTGAGCTGAATAATTGATAAACTGTTGTTGTTTTCAGGATGAAAATGAGTTCAACCTTCCTGTTGACATGAAGTTTTGGCGACTCTCAGCAAGCAGATTCATCCCCAATGTTGCTTGTTAACAAGAGCTCTTGTCCATATACTGCAAATCGTTGTAGTACTATTTTTGTTTGTCGTGCAAACTTCAGTTTATAGGAGAGTGTTTGCCATCATTTGACTGTACAATAACAGTACATTGTAAAAATAATTAATCTTTCTAATTAAATTACAAATATAATATGCAGTAATATGTTGCATGGTATAGCTAGACTGTACTTCCTATGATGTTAACATTTCTCTGAATTTTTCGATTACTCAGGATCAGCCTGAGTTAAACATGCAGGCTGCAGCTGCCGAGGCTGCTGTTTATCTCGATCTTTTGTCCTCTCTTTTGTATCTCGAACTCACTCTAGATAGTGTAGAAACAAGAAATGGACATCAAATCTGCAGCAGATGATGTCCATGTTCAAGCAGCAAACGTGTGCAGCGCTGTGCTCGTCAACCACACTCCACTCTTTCGCTGTTTCTGACACTCGAGCTCCAGCTGATGGCCTTGCTGTTGATTTGTTAGAACAAAACGAACTGCAGCTAGTCAAGTGCATTGTTTGCCGCAGTGTGAGCTATGGTAGTCTCAATTGGTAGTTACGGTAATCCGGTGTAACAGATTGCGTGCCATCATTGGGTACGCCCGAATATTTACTATAGACTAGACCCAGTCTGGTGACGGCGGAGAGAGACTGGGTTGAGCCTACCTGATATTGGGTACGGCCGTACCAAATTTCCTAGGAGAAAAGGCACAGCTGCATGTCAAGGAAAGTCAGTTTGAGTCCATCTTATACGTGCTGCATCTATTCGACATCATCTGTTTTGCAATCACATCACCAGATATGTCAAAGGCTGTTCTGAAGGTTGGACAGTCATTCTTTGTTTCTTGCTTGCTGGAACAGAGATATGATAACAAGTTGGCATGGCAACACCTGGCTGGCTTCACTCGATTTCCTCCCTCTCTCATATTTTGTCCTAAAGGGTTTGATGCAACTCCTGAGACGATCTACTTTCGCTTGGTATCTCGTTGTGCCACTGAATATGCTCATCCTCGTCCCAAACTAAAAAGAGGTCATGCTGTCTTTCATGTTGATGATGATCTTGAGCTTGATCTGGAGCTGGTTTACCATGAACTGCATTACATTACTGCTACAGTATATTCTCCACGTCAAGTGTTTTCTCGTGATGATCTGAAACATCAATGTAGCATCATTCATCAGTTTCTTATTCATCAGCTCGATGAAGCCAAGAAACGAGGATTGGATATAGCTTCAAGTTTACGGTATGTGTCAATTAAGCCTTCTCCAACTGATGCTGAAGATGCCAAATCAATAGATGATGACTCCAGATCTCTTGTGTGCTTTGATAAATATCCACTGCAAAAGTCTTTGATAAACCAGAAGAAGGGTTGTGTGGCACGAGGCCAGTTTCCTAATCTGGGCATCTGGTTTAGTGATTCAATGAAAGGTGAGTGTGACTGCTTGAAGAATTTGTAGTTTTCTATTACTGTAGTTACATGTTCGTATGGTATTGAAACATCTTTTCTTTATTTCAGATACTAAGACTGCTCTATCGATCCTGCTGACACATTGAATGCTGATCAGCTAGTCAAAGTTGCTGGTGAAGTTGCTCACAAGTGGCAGGAGTTTGTATCACGTCTATCACCAGCAATGTATTCTATTGCAAAAATTGATGTCATAAAGGATACGTATTCAAAGCCATTTGAGAGAGCTCATGCAGCACTGTCTATGTGGACTGATGAAATGGTTAACGCAGCAACATGTCGCTTGCTAGTTTTACCATTATTGGAAATGGGCATGAGACAGCAGGCATCTCGTATATTTGGAGATGACTTGGTGGAAGCTATTAGAGATAAGTAACTATTTGAAAATAAGAGACTATAATGTACAGTCAACTTTCTGCTCGTAGTTAAACCAAACTATAAGGCTGCAACTTGTTGCTAATATTCTATGATAACAGCAAAAGCATTGCAAAAGTTTCAGAAGGAAATTTTTCACGTTACTGAGTTTTGTCGTCTAATTCGGTGTTCCAGCTAGGATATTGGCGAGATGTGATGTGCTGCCCTATGTTTAGTGCATTCTGCCTCATCTTGAGCTTAATTTAAATTGTTTAAGCGAGCTTTGATAAAGTCCACAAGCATGAACTATATTGAATACAGTTTATTACACACTCGATCACCATGCTGTGTGCTTTGCAATTTTGAGGGAAAGCAAACCCACAGCAAAAATCTAGCACATGCAAAAAGGGTCCTACAAAACTCGATGATATGCCATTGCAATTAACAGAGGTAGGAGTTTCGTATTAGTAATTTGGCAAAGCTGTCTGTCTATCTAAGGCATATCATCATTGAATATCTCAATGTTTAGTATGTTGCTGCAATCAATAATAGATCTTTTAACTCGACACTTTGTCAATTAGAAAAATACCGTTCTTTTGCCTTCCACCAAACAATTAAGCAACATGAAGCTTGTTACACTGACCGACCAGACACAGATGGCAATGTACTGTTGGTGGACTAGCTTGATGGTGTCTTCTGACTAGAGTCTGAATAAAGGCAGTTGCAAATCAATGCCTTTTGGTAATCCAGTGCACTACCCAGTTTGTTTTGCTGGTAAACTTCAGTAGAACGGTACCGGTGTGATCCAAACTGTACAAATACTGTAGTTGGATGCACACGACTAGCATTTTTAGTGCAGTATGTCAATTAACTTAAGACACTATATAATGGCAATCAAATTGCGTAACTCTGAATTTTGTAGCTATGTGAAGACTCTGTCTGAGACTAACACTGGCTTAAAATTGAGAGCATAAAGCGGGCTCGATATATCTATAGTCTTTGATCTCCACAGAGCCATTGTATAGAGGGTTACAACACCTATGAATAAATTCATGTAGCCTGCAAAGTTTTGAAATGAAATTGGGCTTTTAAATAGAAAGTGGTGTATCTTAACAAATGTTGGAGTGAAGAGCCGCACTTAACTTACAAAGTGTCTGTCTTGCTTGTATCAGGAGTTGAATTGAGGCATTACTCTGCTCAATTTGAGTAGAGTAATTTAGTCAGCAGTGTGAGTGTACCTTCTAAGGGCAGGAGACTGAGCTAGGGAAAATTGACAAAACTAAAATGTTTTCAGCCTACATAATTCGTCATTGACAGAGAATCAGTTCATCCTATGTAACCGATTGTTTCTTATATCACTTATGTAATAGAGTGTTTGCTCAGAAATTTGATTTACATTTCACAATAACTGAAGTGAATCTGGGTGTAGACAAAATAGGTGTGTCTCTGTAATTTAACTTCTGCTAATGGAAACATCTGGGAACTTGCAGTGTTGCATTCAAGTCACAGTGATGGTGAGCTGTGGCATATATAGCTTGACCTAGAAACTTACATACAATTAAACCACAGTTGGCATTGCAATCGATGCTTCTGCGAGCACCTGGCCAGGCTCCAGGAGATTGCATGGCCCATAGCACCTGCCTAGGGCACTGGAACCCAGCCATCTGGCTCGGTTCATTACCGTTTAACGGCAGCTCCTTGTAAATTTGCAATTTGTGTGTGTGTGTGTGTGTGTGTGTTTGTGTGTGTGTGTGTGTGTGTGCGTGTGTAAATTTATTGCAATAATAATTAATTAGTGTTGTATTTTGAATTTGTTTGCAGTTAGTAATACTGACGAGGTAAAACCGGAAGAGTTGAGTCGTCTTACATGCTGAATGCATAAAAGCATCTTGGCAAGACGTTGCATTAATTCTAGCTCCAGCCCTTTTTACAGTCACAGGAGAAATCAAAACAATAGAACGTGAGCATCCTGGTTCTCTGTTGGTTCAAGCTAAAATCATGTTGGAGATCTGGAGAAACGAACTTGGTGTCAACGCCTCACCGTCGGTAAATGAAGTGTTTGGAGAAGAAGTTGTAGCGAAGGTGGCTTCACAGCAGTACGTGAATGGTGCAAAAACAAGTGGGAGGGCCTAAATACCGTTACATGTAGGGTATACACACATACATTGTGTAACATTATTTTAGTAGTTATGATGAATTTGCCTTTCAGCATTGAAGTATCAAGAGCAGTTGCCTACACATTGAAATAACTACATTGGATTTGCTGTTGAATATCTAAGATAGACGCAAGTGTTGCAATTGATCAGTATCTACCAACAGCAAATTTAAGGCAATAAATGATCTAGTGAACTGTACATATGTCTTATGATAGCTAAGGAACATTGCTAGTTGCAGTAATGTACTTAGTATGCTTAGGCTAGTCTTATCCTAGGTGTAATTATTGCGTATCCTAGAGTACTACCCGCCCTAGGGGCGGTGGCAATCTATTGTTGTACGGCACTTCCGCAAAGAACAGGCCCGTAGCAAGCGGTCCGGCAGGTCCGGCATTGGCAGGACCATTTTTCAGAAACTGTAGTTTCAGCAGCGGCAGAATGGCGTAGACTTCCGGTTATATAGCTATAGATGATAAATATATTATTTACTTTCTATTCTGTCTACGTAATCAGGCACAGAGAAATGTAATAATCACAGTGGACATTGATTATATTGTGAAATTTGAGATACGTACCAGAAATAGCTGGAAGAATGCAGTGTAAGAGTAGAAGGGTTCGAAGCCACAGCCGGGATTTGTCCTAAATCTTCTAAGTATGGCGACCAGCACATCGAAAGTCTTTCCTGATGATCAAGCCGTTCTTAACCAGCCTCACCAACCTCTGAACTTCGATTTTCAAAAGCGCCCCTTTGAGAAGAAGTCGGAGTTGCGTTGCTTCAGGCCATTTTGGTTTCATCAGTGGCCATTTCTTCACTACCACGAGGCTGACGACGTCGTGTTTTGTCATCTGTGCGTGAAAGCATTGACTCTCAAACCGATCAAGTCTAAACCGGATTCTGCTTTTGTTAGTACTCTAGCACATACAGAAGTATAGGCTGTTGGTCCCTAATTGTATTCATTGGTAACGTTACTCGTGGATTTTCAAACTGGAAAGATGCAACCACAGGATACAAAAACTACGTAAAGAGTGCCTGTCATCGTGAAGCAGTTGAAGTTCTTGTCACTCTTCCTGTCACCACCAGGGACGTTGGAGAACATCTTTCTCATGAGCATGCTGTCCAGAAAGTCAACAATCAACAAGCGCTTCTTCAAGTACTGTCGTCTGTGAGATTCTTGAGTAGGCAGGGTCTTGCTTTTAGAGGAGATGGAGATGAATCAGATGGTAATCTACAACAGCTGCTTTGTCTACAGAGTGAGAAAGACCCTAACCTAGCACACTGGCTGCAACGAAAGAGAATGTCTACACAAGTCCACAAATTCAAAATGAAATGATCAAAACATTGGGCCTCCAAGTGCTACAAAATATTGCCACAGACATACATAATTCCCCATTTGTAACGGTGATGGCTGATGAAACTACTGATGCCTCCAACAGAGAGCAATTTACAGTCATCATTCGTAGGGTCTCAGAAAACTTGCAGGTGGATGAAGAGTTTATTGGACTTTACCAAACCTCAACTACTGATGCTGCAACCTTTGCAGCTCTGATCAAGAACGTCTTCATAAGACTGAATGTGAGTATAAAAATGCTTCGTGGACAGTGTTTTTTGATGGTGCCAATGCTATGAGTGGCTATAGAACTGGTGTTGCTAACGCGTTAATGATATTGAGCCAAGAGCAGTCTTCACCCACTGTTACGGTCATGCTCTAAATCTTGCTGCAAATGACACCATAAAGCAATCAAAGTTGATGAAAGATGTACTAGACACAAGTAGGGAGATCACAAAACTGATCAAGTATTCCCCACGTAGGGAGGGGATATTTATGAAGTCGAAGGAGAGCTTGTCAGCTAGTGGTACAGGTACAGAGTACTCCGCTCTCCTAGATGGACAGCGAGAGCTGATATGCTCTCAAGCATTATCAGTCACTATGAGGCATTGCAGAATACATGGGAGGAGGCCCTTGCAATAACAAAGGACACAGAGGCCAGGGCCAAAATCTAAGGGGTGTCAGCCCAAATGGATATGTTTCAGTATTTGTATGGTATCATGCTAAGTGAAATAATATTATTAAGACACGCGGACAATCTCAGTAGAACTTTACAACATAAGTCTTTGTCTGCAGAAGAAGGTCAACAAGTTGCTCAGATGACTGTTGATACAATCACATCACTTCGAAATGATGATGCCTTTGACCTGATGTGGGAGAAAGTGAGTAGGAAAGCCAGATCTTTGAATGTCAGTGACCCACAGCTACCCCGAAGGAGGAAAATGCCTAGGAGGCTTTGTGAGGGTTCGTGTGAAGGGGACTTTAAGATGATCTGAAAGCGGTTTGTGCATTCTATAGAGATGACTTTGACCAGGAGATGTTGTATGCACAACTTCAAACGTTTGGAGTCCACTTTCAACAAACGTATCAACTTCAATCAAAGGAGGCCAGCACAAAGATGACCATCTTTGACATAAGTCTCACTTTCTCTCGTTGTCTCACGGTCAGAGGGTCCATTTATCACAAGTGAAACGCCTTTTTTAACTTGTGTTGGTCATACCAGCCACCAATGCGTCATCTGAAAGATCATTTAGTGCGCTGAGACGACTCAAAAGCTACCCTAAAACAACTATGATGCAAGAGAGGCTAGACTATCTCATGCTACTTTATGTTCACAAGAACAGGACAGATGCACTGGACCTGAAAGCAATTCTAAATGACTTTGTGGGAGAAGCAGAGCACCGATCAAACATTTTGCCAAGTTCTGATGTATGTTGACTTTAGGCATTTGGTGTGCGATGTGATGTTCTGGCCATGTATTACGCTGGAATACACAGTGTTCTGGAACAGTTTCTGTGAAGACTTGACTGCTTTCTAATTAAATGGTTCTTTTTTGTTGAGTGAAATGCTTTTGTCTCAGACATTAATATCAATCGCAGCATATAACTATTAATTTCATCTTTCGCCTGACAATTTTTTCATGCTTGCTACGGGCCTGAAGAAGACGCACTTTCCGTGACACACGGATGCACGCACGCATGCAAAAGCGGCCCGGTGAGCCGGCGCATCTTGCACTCTAGGAATTAGAGGATGGCGTGGTGACTGGCGAGCGCACGTCACACCCTCATACTCGGTTAATTGATTGAGCAAACAAACTCCGGCTCATCTCATTTCAGAACGCCAAAGTCTCGTTTCTGGCCGAAATCCGACTTGACCGTTCGTCTCCGACGGCTGAACTCGACCGGGCCGTCGCGTTTCACGACGATCGGAGACCGTCGTCGTGTCGATCGACGCGTTACAAACATACAAACGGAAGTGGGCGTTCCCGAGCAATCACGTATTATTACGTCAAAGTATTGTGCATGTGTGTGGTCTGATTTGCTTTTCTCTGATGTATAGTGGGAACAACAAAGCAAGAGACACTGGACTTAAGAGCAACCAGCAGGTGTACAGCAAAAGAGCTAGCGGCTGTAGCTCGTGAAGTTCGTACTCGTTGGCAGGTATTTGTTTTATGTCTATCATCTGGACTATTTTCAATTAACAAAATAAGGACGATAGAAGATGGCAATAGAAGTGATTTGTTCGTGCAAACTCGAACAGCGTTGGATCAGTGGTCCACAGAGTTTAATGACAAAGCCGTTCGTCGATCAGTAATCGAGACATTGTGTAAAATTCAACTCAGAAGCCAAGCAAACGCTGTTTTTGGCCGGGACTTGGTGGATCATGTCTGTCCATCATAATAACATAACGTTTGTGTTTTTATGACTCAAATTTTTCTTGGTGACGTCGTTTATAGTATGTTACCCACTCAACAGGTGACACTGTCTACCTAGCTATATTGGCACGTGCACTAGCACGTGTTTTCTTTTGTAATGTTGGCACGGTATCAAGTTGACAATGAATTTGAGAATTTAATTAAGACAACCCACGGGAAATCATATATGATATCCAAACAACACGGAGCTATGCCAAGAAGGCAAAGTCCACGCTAGTTAAGATTATTTTTTCAGTTCTAGTATCACAATTATTGCAGACGCTGTGATTCTCAACACCTAGCCACAAGTTTGCTGACAACTGAACGTGTCAGTGTCTACGTTGCACGTGGCAATTCAAGTTCACACATGTAGCAAACCAATAGCATCAATATTGTAAAAGTTTGCGCATTAATTAACATTGTATTACTCAAATGACGTAGTGTTTTGGCACGTGCGACAACAAATGGCACAGTGACGAGAGCTCTCGCAGCTACACGACAGGAGGCTAGAGTCTGGCTACGCGAGACGAGCATAGGTCACGTGCTTACGATTAAATATTGGTCTTGGTAGATATGTCTGAAGATCCAACGGACACTGACAAGTGTGTGAAGCAAGAGAGAAAGTCTCCCTATGCATGTGATGTCGAGAATGGAAAGGTATAATAACTATTGCTTGGTTTCGATTTCGATTATCTAGACGTTGATTGTTTGTAGCTACACATGTACAGACTTGGACAAAATTATAGGGAAACCCCGTGTAGTGTCGAGACTCGTGTATTTGCACTCTACAATGTCTAACTCAACAAAGTCCGCCAAAACCAACTCAGACTCTGCTACTGCGCAGGCGCCCGAAGACGCCACCCAAAACAACTCTAAACTATTACACCCCTTCTCTTTACATTTTCTAAGTTCCCACATTACTACCCTACAGATTCAGTCTTTCTGGAGGTCTCGAAATCCTTGCGGAACGCCGGAGGACAGGCGGAACGTCGACAGCTCTCATTTCCAATTGCTGATCAGCCTCGGTCTCTGCTTGTTCTGTTTGCTGATGTTCGGTGACATCCGGAGCGTTCGTTGCTGTTGACAATCTTGTGCTCTCTTCTCCTTGCTGTTGGTCTACCCCAATGTTGGGACTGTCCTCCATCATTGCTTGTCTCTCTGGACTTTTAGTCTCAGTCATTCTCTGTTGAACGTGATCCATGTGTCGCTTGACTAACCGTCCGTCCTCTAACCTCTTCCTTTGTTGCTCTTGTGCTTCCCTTGTCTTTCTTGCCAGGTCTGGATGTAGTAAGTCCAGGCAGCGTCTTGGTCTCCGTCCCATCAGAATCACAGCTGGCGCCTCCCCTGTTGTTGCGTGTGGTGTGATTCTGTACCAAAAAAAGAAATTCTTCCAGCTTCGTTTCCAGTGTTCTCTGTTCGTTTTTCATTCGCTTCATTTCTGCCTTGAATGTTTGAACCGCCCTCTCAGCCAGCCCATTAGAGGACGGGTGGTAGGGTGCAGTTGTAATATGCACAATGCCCTTGCTCTTCATGAAGTTTCCAAATTCTTGACTCGTAAAGTCCGAGCCATTATCGCTTACCATGATTTCAGGTAGTGCGTGGGTCGCAAAAACAGACTGTAGCACCCGAATGGTAGGTCCAGTTGCGGGGGAACTCAGTGATTTTACTTCCAATTATTTAGAGTACGCATCTGACAGTATAACGAACCACCGCCCCAAGAATGGCCCGGCAAAGTCGATATGTAATCTCGACCACGCACGTTCTGGCTGTGCCCAAGAGTGAAGAGGCGCTTTTGGTGGTGATCACTGATCCTCTTGGCATGTCCCGCAAGATTTTGCTATCTTCTCTATATCAGCATCCAATCCCGGCCACCAATGTAGCTTCTTGCTAGGCTTTTCATTCTAGATACCCCCGGGTGAGCCACATGTAATTCCTCCAACACCCTTGGCCACGCCTTCTGAGGTATAATGACTCGAGACCCCCACAGTACACAACTACCCAAGACACTTAGCTCGTGCCGGCGATTCCAGTAATGTCGAAGCTCGGAGTCTACTTCTCTCGGCCATCCACTCAACACATAATGCCTGACAGTTGCCAGTTGTCCATCTCTGTCTGTAAATTGCCGAAGTTGTACAGTTGCTATCGGTCTGGCAGGGGTCATTTCCAAGATGTGCGGTGATAGCACCGATTCACTAGGATCCTCTGTCACTTCTGGTTTAACAGACAAGGGTAACCGACTGAGTGCATCGGCGTTGGCATTTGTTGTCCCTGGTCGATAACGTAGTTTATATTGATAGCCAGACAGCAATATTGCCCAACGCTGCATGCGACCTGATGCCATCAACGGCACGCCCTTATTCTCTCCTAACAACGAGACCAACGGCTTGTGATCGGTAAGGATTGTAAATGCTCTTCCACTCAAGTATTGGTGGCACTTCTTCACACCGAACAGCAATGCGAGTGCCTCGCGGTCTGTCTGCGCATATCTCCTTTCTGCTTCAGCCAAGCTCGGTACCGTCGCTTAGCCTGTGTGAAAGCACGGCTCCTACCCCGTACGGTGAGGCATTACAGGCTACGATGAGTTCCTTGGGTCAAAATGTATCATCACTTGACTAGACTGGAGAGCCTCCTTCGCTCGTCTGAACGCTTCCTTACGCTCATCTTTCCACTGCCAACGTACGTTCTGGCGCAAAGCTGATACAATGGAGCCAGCCTTGAAGCCAGCTTCGGTACAAACCGGCCATAGTAATTAATCATACCCAAAAGGATCGTAATTCCGTAACATTTTGGGTTCAGGTACAGCTTGAATAGCCATCACTTTCTTCTTGTCTGGTGCTAGCCCCTGACTGTTGATAGTATGGCCTAAGTAACTGATTTCTTTCTGCAAAACGCGCATTTAGCCAGCTTTAGTCGCAATCCCGAGTTGGGTAGGCGTTGTAATACCATTTCTAGGTTCTGCAAGTGTTCCTCCAGACAACGTCCTGTCACTAGAATATTGTCTAAATAGACCACTGTCATGGGAATATCTTGAAGGAGAGTGTCCATTACCCTTTGAAAAATGGCTGGACCCGAGGCCACCCCAAAGGTAGGCGTTTGTACTTGAACAACCCCAAGTGAGTATTTATGACTACGTACTTCTGCGACGTCTCATCCAGCACCACCTGCTGATAAGCTTGGCTCAGATCTAACTTGTTGAACAACTGACCTCCAGATAAAGAGGCAAATATATCATTGATCTTTGGCAATGGATATTTCTCACAAGGAGCAGCCTGGTTAATCGTCAACGTAGAGTCACCGCATATCCTGATTGAACCGTCCTTTTTTAGAACCGGTACTACTGGAGCAGCCCAATCAGAGAATCGAACGGCTTCTATAATTTTGTCTCGTTCCAACCGTCTCAACTCCTGTTCGACTAGCTCTTTGTACGCATATGGTACAGGTCTAGGCTTGAAAAACCGAGGTGCGGTATCTGCTCTCACTGCTATCGATGCTGTTGCTCCCTCCAGTAGTCCTATCTTCTCCTTGAATACTTCCTGGTATTTGGTAATGAGCTCCTTATGTTGAATCCTTCCTTCCTCGTGTGATGTTCTACCAGTGGTATGGAGATGGAATATCTCTTCCCATTTCAGTTTTAGGTTCTGCATCCAGTTTCTACCAAACAAATTTGGACCCTTGCCTTTGACAATGATCAATGGCAGGGAAGCCACTTGCTGTCCATATCTCACTTTCACATCTGTTTCACCAACCAAATTTAGTGATTCCCCTGAATATGTCCGTAATTGTACTTGTGGCCTACGCAAACCGGGGGCCTTCCGTTTAGACCATAATGCCTTGAAAGTAGCTTCATTCACCAGAGTTACCGCTGCCCCAGTGTCTATCTCCATCTCCACCTTCTGCTGACTAATCACCACTGCTACCTTGAGTGACTTCACTTTATTGCCACGCCCCACTATGTGTACAGCGTTCATTGCCGTCTCTAACTTTTTTTCTGATTCCTGGAAATCCTCTTCTTGCAAGAGTCTCCGCTGAATCTTCTCTTCATTTATCCCGCACACCAGTCTGTCTCTTAGCATGTCTGAGAGAGTGTCCCCAAAGGCACAGTCTGTCGATAATCGACGCAATTCCGTCACGAAATCCGCCACAGACTCACCTTCTTTCCTGTTCAAACTGTTAAATCTAAACCGTTTTTGAATAACAGAAGGCTTTGGTCTCACGTGATCTTGGACTCTCTTGACGATGTCGTCATATTCGACTGCTTCCGGTGTCTGCGGCGCGAGAAGGTTGCGGATGAGTTTGTACGTTTGAGCGCCACATACGCTCAACAACACTGCCTTCCGTTGGTCTTTGTCAGTCACCTTATTCGCCGTGAAGTAAAACCCTAGTCGTTCGACGTAGTGTTCTCACTCATCTTGAGTTTCATCAAAGGGCTCCACTTTCCCGATCATCGACGTCATGTTTCGTTCTTTGCCTCGTCGCCAATATGTAGTATCGAGACTCGTGTATTTGCACTCTACACTGTCTAACTCAACAAAGTCCGCCAAAACCAACTCAGACTCCGCTACTGCGCAGGCGCCCCAAGACGTCTCCCCCAAAACAACCCTAAACTATTACACCCCGCTGTGGGTATGTAGTAGCACAATAATTAGGTCACAATTTACCAACTATCAATATTGTTAAGAACTTAATAGTTACCGCGTTGATTGTTAGGTTTCTTGAGAATACTGTAGACCCTAAATTCTTTTCTTTACGTTTCGCATTGCGGAAAACGAGAGCCAAAAGTGTATGACGTCATGACTGGGTAAGCGTCGTAAGTTAGACTCTCTCTGATTGTTTAGTGACTTCTAAAAAAAGCCGGTTTTAATAACGTGAAGGAAAATTGAAGCCCTTCACCAGTTCCTCAGTACCGAGTGTTCCCGCCTCTCGCCCTCCTGATTGCGTCCAGACGTCGCGGAACACATTGTGCCAAGTTCCGGTCACGTGCGGCTGGAATCTGCTGCTACGCCTCTTGTAGAGCATTCCAGAGCTCAGCTGCAGTTCTCGGTTCGCGACGGTTGGCAGCAGTTTTGAGTTCATGCCACAAGTTCTTGATTGGATTCGCATCAGGCGATTTTGGCGGCCAGTCCAACAGTGTGACGTCATGCTGGCGTAGCCATTGTCTTGTTGACTGAGACGTGTGCAGCTAAGGCCAAGGACTTGAATTTCAGGGGCCAGATCTAGAAATGTGCAGCTTGACAAGGGCCACTAATGCACTTACCAATGGCAAGTACTAATTAATTAGTACGTATGTAATGAACACACTGAACTACCATTGGTATTTCCGTACAGGTATCTGTCTGTTAGTAAATATATACTAATGTAACTAATACAAAAGAATTTTCCACAAACTGTTTAACTAAATGCTGTCAAGATCTTGAAATGGAAAAGACGAAAGAGTTCTAGTGTCCATGAAGACTGCCAAGCGACTTTCTAGGTTGTCTTGGGTCATTCTTGTACTGCACTTGTCTTTTTTCAGGTTCATGCTCGAAAATACACGTTCACATTCAACAGTATCAGGGCTCATACACATGAGCGTTACCCCCAGCAATCCAAATTGGTCATATTTCGCCATCTGCGCTAATCTGCTGAAGAATGTATCAGGCTGCTTTCCACATTGCAGAAAAGAGGTAATCCATCGACTCATCATTCCTGTAGACGCTATATTGCCTTTTCGTAAGAGGACCATTTAAACTGTTCCTGCAGTACTTTCTGACAACTGCTTCTATGTCACATTTAGAGTACTCGCGGTTTGCTGGGTTCAAAAAGCTGACGTTTTGGACAACAAAGTCCAGTTCTGGAAAACGGGAATCGAGTGATTTGCCTATAGCAACTGTGAAATTGAAGGTGTTCTTCATCACTTCATGCAACTGAGCATAGGAGAGCTGGCCGGATGAAATTACCTTGTCCTTGAAATCATCAAACTGTGTACAGTCATAGTCTATATTGTCCACGTTCTTTCAAATGTTACTTTCATGAAGACCGCCTTCCACTTCATGGAGTATGGGCTCGAGGAACGTTTTCTTGAACCCAGCTATTTTTTGATATGATGTGAAAGGTCTTGACCTTTTGTTTGAGCTGAATATTTATGCCAGCTAATATAGGTAGACGATCCTGAAGAAAGTAAAGGTGCAGTTGAAATTTGGGGTCAACTAACTCGTCATACAGCTCTTGCAAGTTTGCACGTTCACTCCGTCGAATTGAGGTGTTATGAGCCTCTAGTTCAAAATATGACACTATCTCTGGCAGAAGATCAGCGAGTCTTTGAACGCAGACATTCAGAGACAACCATCTTACTCTGTGATAAGCCACTAGTTGATGATATTCATGCCCTTCATCACTCAATTCGACGATAGCTTTTAGTTTCTCTCTTCGAACATGACTTTTTGAAATGTCTCATCACACCATCCACAGTTCTATGTACATGATCAGGGAGTTCTTCAAGTCCGCTCTTGGCTGCCAATACTTGTCTATGGACAATGCAATGCTGAAGAAAAATACTCTGATTATAGTTTCGTCTGAGATGTCCAGATACCCCTCTTCCTTCTGATGTCATTACTGAAGCTCCATCACTGGAAAAAGACACCAACTTCTCTTTTGGTAGATCTTCCTTGTTTACGAACCGGTCAAAAGTTTGAAACAAGTTTTCAGCATTAGGGCTGCCTTCTATTCTTAGGGTAGTCAAAAATCGTGTTTCAAAGTGGCATGCCTCCAAGTCAACATATCTGCAATATATTACTGCCTGTGCAAAGCCTCCCTTGTCTGTACTCTCATCCATCTGAATTCCCCAACATGGAGACGATCGGATGTTTCTCCTGTTTTCTTCCTGAATAAATCACCCATTTTAGAAACGCGGCGTGTAAGACTTTGTCTACTTTTTGAAATGTTTTTGAAAACCTTGGACTCCTTGTCACATGACTTTGCCCAGTCAACGACTGCTTCTCCAAAACTAAGTGACTTGTGGTGTTTTACAAGAGTATGAGAAAGTTTGTATGCCGCCAACTGCTGTAAATTGTTTGAGTTAAACGTTTTCACAAATGACCGCTGCATTTCTTCTATCTTCTTCGTTGCTTGCATTACAAAAAGTTTCCTTTTCTTAGTACTCCATGCTTTAGTATCAGAGTGGTTACTCTCGTAATGCCGCTGAAGGTATATTTCTTCACGGTCTCCAATGTCTTATTACACTTCAAGCAGACACATTTATTGCTTTTGTCGTCATACCTTACAAGATACGCTGTTTCCCATTCAGAGTGCCACAGACGTCTACAGTCGCCTGGCTTTCTATGACGTCGATGATCTCCTCCTGACACTGAGCCGAGTGTTACAACGGTCTCATTTGACATTGAACAGTCAGATGCGACAGAAGAGAGGCAACGCGATTTTGCTGGTGGCCCCTCAAAACAATCGGAAGCTGGATCAGGTGTCCCCGGTGTCCACGCTGTCGTCGAGGCCGCTACAAAGTCCTCATCTGAGGCTGGCCCTGGCTGGTCTGACAGTAAACATGACTGCGTTTGTTTGTCACTGCAACTGCTAACAAACGTTTCAGATTCCAGACTTTCCTGCACTGGTGACGGCTGGTGTGACTGAGTCTGTCTAGGCGACTGCGGTGGTGCAGCATCGGCATACCTGACGGATCTCGGCAGATACACGATAGGACTACTACTCGTTTGAGTCTCACGACGGAACAGTCTCCATGGATCTCTATTCATGGCGAGAGCAACCACATCCGGGTGTAACTTGCCGGCAGACACTATTTCCGCCTTTGGAATACCGCATAATGTTCTTTACCCTCGGAGCCCCAGGGCCTCTTAACGCAAGGAGGGAAAAGACCTGCCAGGCTGGGACGCAAGACAGGTTAAATGTTCTTTAGAAAGGGAGTGTCTGAGGGGCCACAATAAATGCCCATGGGCCGCATTTGGCCATGGCTGGTGTGGATTGGCGCGTTGTCCTGCCGGAAGACAAAGTCGTCGCTTATCAGTGCTGCTGCGTCTGTAAGCATGTGCTCCTCCAGAACCTGTTGATACGCCGTGCTGTCCAAACGACCTTCCAGTTTCACCAGAGACCCCACACCATGCCAACACATCGATCCCCACACCATCACACTAGCTGCGTGCTGGACCGTACGATCACAACATTCAGGAAGAAATTCCTCATCTTTGCGACGCCAAACGTACAGAGCACCATCGTTTCTTATGCTGACTTTTGACTCATCTGTAAAAAGAACAGATTTCCAGTCATCCAAAGTCCACTGTGTGTGAGTGGTTGTCCATCCCAGTCGCAAATGCCGATGGTTTCTGTTAGCAGTGGTTTTATTCTAGGCCTCCGAGCGTTCACTCCTGTCTCACTGAGACGACGACAGACTGTTCTACTTGACACCTGCTTGCCGGTTTCATCAGCCAGCTGATACGAGAGCAGTCGTGACGGTACTCTGCGGTTCTGCAGTGCAATTCTCTTTAGTCGATGATCTTCCATGATTGTCGTTGTCTTCCTACGTCCAGGTCGTTTTTCATAATCGCTGCTGCCATGGGAAAGCCGTTGCAGGCACTGTTGAACCGAATTCCTGGAGCAGCGGACAAAAGCTGCGATCTGACGCACAGAATGGCCAACTGAGTGAAGGGCTTCAATTTTCCCTCGCGTTTTTGGACTTAACTGTTTGCCTCGAGACATCGCTGCAACTCGTCAAATATCGCACGGAACAAGACTTTGCAACTGCGTGCAGCTGAACGTTCAGGCTAACTTATCGCCTAAGTTTGGCGGTCTCAAGGGCAGCGGTTTTAGTGCAACTGACATTTTGGCGGTAGCAGTTTGAGATTTTACTACGTAAAATGTGGACCGGAAGTGGCAACGTGGACTGGAAGTGGCATGTCAATGTTCTTTGTTGCTGTAACTTTTTTAGTTTTTGTCTTAGCAGGATTTTTTGTAACTAGTTAGTGTCGCATGATTTTTGAATACGTTGAAGTTTGTTTATTGCTTAAAATGGCAAAACAATTGAAATTGTGATGACATGCGCGAAATTAATGCGCAAAAACAGATGATTCGCCTTTTTTTCATAATGTTGATAAGAGGACCCACAAAATTGCTTTCAGTCTCTACTACAAAGCATTCTTAGATTGTATGCCAAGAATGAGCGTCCAAGAGCGATGAACGTGTACAAAGACAAGAAAAGTAGGAATGGCCGTCTTCCTTCTTCAAAGCAAACTAGATGCGCAGTAGGTAGTAAGTACAGCTGCAGTCTTGAACTCAAGCTATGTTACATACTAACAATGGCGCAATCCATGAAAAAAGAAATTCGAAAAACATTTGGTTTTGCTAGAGAAAAATTCAGTGCCAAAGTTAGACTAGACATAAAAATACCAGGTGTCCCTATAACTTTGTCCAAGTCTGTAGTTGTTACGTAAATTTAGTGTAGTAGACAAAGTGCAAAGTGGTTTGTACACCGTCCCATCTTGGTTTCAACTTCCCTCGGATTTCGGAGCGTTCGTGGGTCTTTACAAATGATTCCTGTGTTTAGAAGTCCGAGGCCAAACAAAACACTAAAAACTAATAATTACGTAAAATTAATTGTTCTAAAATTACTTAATAAAACACTTCATACAATTACTTAAAATACGTTAAATACGTAACTTTGTAACAACAAATACTTAAATTTACTGCACACACACGAACATGAGCATACGTGAACAAAAGAGGTGTAATTGACAAATCACAGGGAATTGTTTGGTAGTTAATTACGTCAGTTGAGGGTACGTCTGATAGTTTGGCAGCTATTTCATTTACTTTACAGGGAATTCGAAGTTGTCCTGATCTAGTTGAAGGAGATGCTTTGATGTCTCTGTCCCAAAATGACCTCATTGCTCAGTGCCATCTAAGAGACGCGCAAATTTTGGAGGCAAAGAAGTGTGAAGAGGAAACGGGCAGACAAGTAGAGGCAATGGAGAAGAAATGTAGTGAAGAAAAAGAGAAACGATTGGCAACAGTAGAGAAATGTAGTGAAGCAGAATTGAAGGTATCTGTATTAACAGAGGAGAACCAAACGCTAAAATCACGTCTGGAATCTGAAACATCAATACCAACTGAGGGCCCAGGATCGATATCAAATCTCCCAGAAAGTGGAAACTCTTCAAATGAGGATGCACTTGCAAGAAATAGTTTAGAAACAGACAGTGGATATAATGGCTCTGAATTACAGACAATGGATCTTGCTTCGGTAAGAGACAAGCAAAAAGACGATGGAGCAGAGGCAGACCAGATTGAGGCGTATTTCACCAACAAATTGAGCCAGAAAAGATCATGAACTGAAGTGAGAGTAGGTCGAAATCTGAACTGACAACAGAGGAATTGATGTACTGTTTTTGATTACTTCTTGATTTACTTCCTTACTATATTTTAATGACATGGTTTTTAGCAGTTGTGTTTAGGCATGCAGTTGTGTGTGTGTGTGTGTGTGTGTGTGTGTGTGTGTGTGTGTGTGTGTGTGTGTGTGTGTGTGTGTGTGTGTGTGTGTGTGTGTGTGTGTGTGTGTGCATGACAGGTCATGATTGCACTTAATTAATTACTTATGGGACAATTAATAATGCCATTCTTACCAAGTATATTATTACATTCTGAACATGTTTTGACTTCATTGTAGCAAATCTAATTGTGTATCTGTTGCTGCTGTTGTCACTGCTACCACTGCTGCTCGAAACAGTTTGAAAGGCAGAGTCATAGAAGGAAGAGTGCTGTGCCACACTTTGCTGTGCTACACTGTCCTGTACGTGCTACACTGTGCTGTGCTACACTGTCACACTACACTGTCCTGTGCTGTGCTACACTGTCACACTACGCTGTCCTGTGCTACACTGTGCTGTGCTACTGTCCTGTGCTACACTGTGCTGTGCTACTGTCCTGTGCTGTTTAGGTGAATGGCACATGTAGAAAGCCAGACTTAATGGTGTTGCGGTTGTGTTGTTCTAGAGATCAGGAGAGTGCATGGTTAAATGCAATGACATATTGACAATTAGGCATGAGCACACTGATTGATATTGGCTGTCTGTAGTTGCTCGTTGCTGTATCTAGTTGCGTACGTATTGACGGCTGTGTCATGTAGTCTTGTAGTTTACCAACACGTGGTTCTATTAGCTACACTACTACTCTCTAGACTAGACTGCGCATACAATAAAGTCCCTACTACACACCACGCCCCTCTTTCTTATTTAAAAAGTCAACACAACTAAAGTTCTTCGTCTACCAACTACTAACACAACTGGTATTTTATGTAACATCGTCTTGCAAATACTTTGGTGTCTTCACTAGGCGTCCACTCCTTGTGGACTGTCTCGATGGTGCTCGAAATGCCTTGCTCCCTGTCACTCCACTTCTCAGACGTTCCTTTGTTGTCTTTGGCTGCTTTTTGTTCTGCTGTTCTTTGCAGGTCATTTTGTCTTCTGAGTACCGTAGATGCTGCAATCTTTGATGTCGTTTCTTGTGACCTCCTCAAATGTACTCTGTTTCATGTATAACAATTCCCATCCTTTGTTACTTATTTGTATTGTATTTGTATTGTTATGATCTATTGGGTAAAGTATTGCTGATGACTGCCTTCTTCCATGGCTGCCCTTTGGTATTTGCTCCCAACGGCTGCACTCTGACTGTATCACCCTTTACTAATACAGGAAGGTCTCGTGCTGTCTTGTACCATTCCATTTGTTTACGTTTCGTGGTCATCCGGTTTTCTGATTCATTGCTTGCTTCATATGGCAACAACGAAGGCATCTTGTTTGGCAACAGCATCTTGGTCCTTCTGTTGAATAACCTCTGAGCTGGACTTGTAGTCAGTCCTTCTGTTGGAGTATTCGTATAGTCAAGAAATGCCAACCACGTATCACGTTTGTCACACCTAGCTTTTCTCATTATAAGTTCTTAATTCACTGTTTTAATAGCATTCTCTGCTTTACCATTGGCTTTAGAAACCTGGACTTGATTTGTTGTGCTTTCACGTGATACTGGCAGACTATCTAGCTTAATGGGATCCTCCATATCAAATGTCAATATTTCCTCCTTGCTGTCGTCAGGTGTCCGTTCACCTGTCAAGTGTGCCCGAGAGAGAGTATACGCTAAAACCATTTCTTTTCCTGCCTTGTAGTTGACTTGAACATCATAACGTTGTAATTGTAGTAACATCCTCTGGAGTCGTTTGGAGCACTACTCAATGGTTTTCTTGTAATAATTTCCAGCGCTTATGGTCTGATTCGACGTTGACTTGTCTCCCGAATGTATATTGATCCCATATACAATCGACAAAAGTTCTTTTTCTATTTGTGCGTATCTGGTCTCGGTGTCACTAAGACTTCTGCTGGCATACGCAACTGGTTGTGAATTCTGTAAAAGCGCTACTCATAAAACTGTGCTGGACGCATCACATTGGAGAGTTACAAGCTCCTTTCCTGAGAAATACCGTAGCACTGGTGTTTCTGTACAGGCTACTTTGATTCTGTTAAAGACTTCTTCTTGAATCTCTGTCCAAACCCTTCATTACCTGCGCGCGTCAACTGCCATAACAGCTTACTCATATCTGATAAATTGGGTTAGAACTTGGCCATGTAGTTAAATCCATTCCAACAAATCTTCTAACTGCTGCTACATCATGTGGTCTATCCATGGCTAAGATTACTTTCACCTTCGTTGGAGCAGACGTTATACCCTCACTGACTATCATATGTCCCATGTATTGAACATTCGTTAGTCTCAACGAAACTGTCTTTGTTCAGATGTACTCCCGTCTCTTGACAACGACGTAATAAATGCTCTAGGTTTTTGTCCTGATCAACAACTGCTACTTCATATGTATCACCCATAACCGCTACTAAAACAAATTTTAGTACATGTATGTCACTGGCGATCTAGCCCAAATACCCTCAAGATTCTCTACCATGTCGTGGAGCTTCTTCTGAAAAACTTCAGGTGCTACTGATATGCCAAAGGCATGCGTTTCCAAGCGTATTGCCCATAGATACGGAGTACCAAAAGTTGTCAATTCTTTTTGATATCTGATTAAGCTGCACGCGCCAGAAGTCGTTCTATGTGAAGAGAGCTCTCCCACTCGCTTTGCTACTTGTACCTCAGGAGTTTCTTCTCTACCGAGCTCATCGTGTCTCTCCGCCATTGCGCTTCACTTCTGACACCATGTGTCGCGTAGTCTTGTAGTTACCGACACGTGCTTATATTGAGTTGAGGGTTTTCCGTAGTAAAAAAATACAAATACAAGAAAAAAGAAATACAAATACTCTCTTGACTGCGCATACACTAAAGTCCCGTATTAGTAGACTCCACCCACAGCGCCTAGAGCCGCGAGCTGCGTGAGTGAAGAGAAGACGTGGAAGGCGATTTGATCAATTGAAAATGTATGTATATCGATCATATGACACATACGTTATATGTTGTTGTCGGCGTTAGAGCAACCAGGCGATCGAGGGAGCGACTTTCTCACGGGCAGGACTCGCTGCAGCACATTCGGTCACACTGCAGGTGCTGAAACATTACAAGTGAACAGGTGAGTGACGTACGTGATTGTTGAAAAGCTAAGTTGTATGTAGCTAGCTACATTGTACTCTGTACTACATTGGGTGCTTTCACACTGACCCTACTAGTAGGTTAGCCTAGGTTACGCTAGCTGAGTAAACACTACCATATGAACATGACATTGTGATTACTGGGTAATTGACCTAGGCTAGCACTGAGCAGCGTTCACACAGCACAGAAATGACCCACTAGCCAATCTAGATACTAATTATGTATATCTTGTCGTTGTTGTCCCGTCAATGTCTGGAAGGTTTGGAGAGTTTCGTCCTCTCACTAGAGACATGATCTTTACAAGCAACATCTGGTTGTACATTCTGCGCAGCAACACTAGGAGAGTAATAAAAAGGACCTCTCGTTGCCGACGCGCTTTTCTTTGCCTTCTCCTTTTCTACTGAAGACGCGCCCGTGTAGCTTTGAAGCGTTTGTAGCACATTCTAGAAAACGCGCCATTCTTTGCTATGCCTAGAAGGCGGAGCGAACGAGTTGTAGGCGGAGCGACCGAGTTCTAACCTAGCTTGCAAGTGGGTTAGCGCTAACCTAGGTTAGCCAAGCTATTACCTAAGACCAATTAGTTAAAGGCGTCTGGAACTAAATCAATTAGAGTTAACCTAGGTTAGAAACGTCATGTGAAAGCACCCATTGTGCTAGGTACATTGTTTGTTGATCATGAAAGTGCATGACGCAAGATTAGCCTGGGACCCTTCTATGGTACGAGCTCGCCATGCTACCTTTTTGCTACTATTGTCTAAGCTAACTAACTGATTGAGAATTAAATAAGTGATTGGAGTAATCGAATATGCTTTACAAATCATTAACTGTTGCTAATGAAACTGAGCTGTCACGTGATCTGCAAAGACTTGTTATTGTTTTCCTGTTTTGGATATGTATGAAAAATAATACATACACCCTACCATTATTATTGTTGGTTAGTGTCACGCCAATTTAGGCAAATTTGTCCAACATATAATATGGCTACCATATATGACAAAAAGGACTGATGCTGAAACATTCATTATTTTGTCAAAGTACATTGGTCTGTTCATGTGCTGTAGTGTGACTTGATGTTTGGCATTAGAGTTAGCCACATCTGGTTTGATGCTTTTACCTCAACCAGGTGCTGCACAAAACGTCTTGTTATTAGTTACAGTGATGCTGACTAGGGTTGCATTGATAATCAGATTAGCTATTGGTTGCAGGCCAATATTGGGATATCGATTTTATTTTGCATTGATGCTATGCATAGCTAATAAATTGTGCACATCATGCAGTTAGTCTGTAGTACAGTGGCCACTGGCAGCTGACAAGAAAAGGAAGTCTCCTTTACGGGATCATTGAGGTGGCTGAGGGCACAAAGTTTGCTCGTTGCGAAACTTGCAAGATGCTGATATCACGTGCCAGCCAGACAACAAAAACCTTGAAAAGCTTGAAATCATCTTAGGATGCAACATCATGATCGAAATGCCTTGTACAGTATAAAAAAGCCATAGAGACGGTGGTCAAGGTTAAAGACTAAGGCATCCGTTGGTACATTTGTCAGCAATCGCTGTTGGAGGTTTGGAAGTGGGACATACATGATGCAATGCTGCAATGCGTGCACTACTTTATCACTGAAATAATTAATTTTATTAAAAACAATTTAGAGCTATGTAAAGCATTAATGTTCTATCGAAGCAAGTTTAATAAAATTGGATCAAATATTGGTATTGGCTATCGGCTATTGGCTTATTTATGACAGATGTATCGGTTATCGGCATATCAGCCAAGTACTCTAATTTCATAAATGTTGGGCGATCTAAATTTTTGGCAAAATTAGGTTGCCGCTATTACGAGGCGTACATTAATTTTTGGTGTAAGGTGGTTTGCAGGAACCTTTACATACTAGATAAAGTACCAAACGCATATCATATCATTCCGCGCGTGCTAAATTCACTCAGCTAGCCCCTCCCCATTTTTGATTAGCTCAACATGCGGTATGGAAGTTTGAATTCTTGGTTTTAGGTGTCAAAGTCCCATGATATTTATGTTGCTCTCTGGAGCCAGGTCAGCTCAAAATGTTTGTAGTACATCAAGCTCCATGGTGAAGCACAGATATCCTATACAAAATGTTGGCATTACTCATTTTTGGCAAGCATATGAATGTGCTTACAGTACATATAGTAATAGTACTAGTAATTAATTAATGTCTCTTTTGAATGTTTCAGAGGAAACTGATCCAACATTTGAATGGGCATTAAATTTGGGTGGACATTTAGTTTGGGCATGGCAGACCCTTCACCAAACTTACTGAAATTAAATGTATGCCGAACATTTACGAAATCAGAGTACATTTATTGGTGCAACGATAATGCTGACTGTTTGTGGTATTGGTTACTGTTATAGACACTGTCACATGCTAGGGTAGATGCAGTGCTATCTTCTCTCATGTTTCTAGCAATCACATGATAGGATTACAGCTGTACTTGTATGTACTAACACATTACTTGCTGTTTTGATATGTAGGACTCTACTAGAATGGTAGAAGTTGCCCAACCGAATACAGATGGATCTGTAAGTGATGATGACAGTGAACATTGGCAAGAGTGGAGGAAGCTGAAAGACGACTTTCAAGGAGACAGAGAAGAACCCGTTTCTGAGATTTTCCCAGCTGGAAACCTTCAGGTTTGTCAAAGGCTAATAATGTAACAGCTTGTACAATACTTGGGTGATGTATGCATGGTTGTGTAGTACTGCAACTATGGTCATGTATGATGGGATTATGACTACATGTACATTGTGGTATTATAGTTACATAGCATGATTGATTTGGCTAAAACACCAGATAGGGTACAGTTTTGCTAGTACTTTAGTGCAAGTGCAGTGACAATAAAACGATTTCTTCTGGTTGCAGATGCCTGGTGAAAGCAGGGTCGAGTTTTTTAGGCCTGATAGCAGTGATTTCAACTTCAGGCTCAGCTGTTTTGATGCTATTGCTAAGTATCATAGTGAATTGGCATTGCAGAACATTGAAAAATTGATAAAAGTCTCCGAATGACTAGCAGGTGGTCTACAGCACAGTTTCAAGAGCTTGTTGATTTTGTATCAGAAACGATGACTAAGTTGAGTAAAGAAAATAGTGATTTAAAGGCTGAAAACAGACATCTGAAGCAATGTTGTGAGAATGAGCGATCTCTTAGACTGGAAAATGAGAGAGAGCATCAGAAGGAACTGAAGGACATGAAGCAGCTGTTGGAGCTTGTGAATAGATTGTCTCTTGCTCAGGCAAGTGAGGAAACGACTAAAAATACAATAGAGGTGCCACAAGGGCTGCTGAGAACACTTAAAAGAGTAATCCATGTGAGAGAGTTTGATGCTTCAAAGATCAGTGGCATGCAAGGTCTTGATGTTGACACCATTCCAGACAGTGGTTTGTCATCATCAGCACGTGTATCCAAGGACGACAAGAAACGATAACACTGATTGTGCATCCAGCATTGCTGGCATGTCCAGCCTAAGAGAAGAGTGAATCAAAGACAAAGGGATTTTGTCATCAACTGCGCTGAAAACCAACAATGAGTGTAGGTACACAACAATCAAGCAAGCTGTAAATAGCAGCAGTTCAGTCATATTATTTACGCTTGCTGTACATACGGCCACAGCTGCAGCTAGCAACTGTTCTATGCTGATGCAGTGTGCATGTATGAGTATGTGACACACTGCATCATGACATCATGGTATACTACGATGAGTACAATAGTTACTATTAAAGTATGTTCTATTTTAATGTTGACAATGTGCATATAGTGTTGACTACAGTGACTGTACAATTGAGGGCTGCATGTGTTTGGTCTTGTATCTGTAAATTTCTTTACACATATTGAATTGAGTGGTAGTGAACACAGTACATGTGTGATGGTAATCATTTGCATGGCGAACTACGAGTACGTAACTGGCTTGGAGTATGAAAGAACTTTGAGTGAATCGTGTTGATTCTATACTTTCGAATGGCTTGTGAAGTTGACTGAAATGTGCAATTGAACAGCTAGGTCTCTATATAATTGATCTTACCAGGTAATTGCCGAGCGTAGCAAGGCTTCTAATCCGAGTCGCACAACAGAAAGGGGCGTGGTCCTATATGGCTCTCCATTGAGGTCTTGGCATATATATATATATATATATATATATATATATATATATATATATATATATATATATATATATAATGCACGCATGATTCTCAGTAGATTGTTGTTAGACAATAATGACAGTAATTTTAGTTCATGGGATTTGCCTGTATCGTAGATTTGTTGTATCAAAATATATAAATATGTAAATATAAAAATGTGTGTGTGTGCGCGCGCACAAGTGTGTGACAGGTCATGGTTTCACTTAATTAATTACTTATGGGACAATACCAGTACAGTACCATGCTTACCAACTTATTATTACATTTTGAATATGTTTTGCCTTCATGTCTCTTATCTACTGGTGGCAAATATAGTTGCCTATCTGTCACTGTTGTTGTTGTTGTTGTTGTTGTTGTTGTTGTTGTTGTTGTTACTGCCACCACCACTGCTACTTGAAACAGTTTGAAAGACACAGGGTAGAAGGAAGAGTCTTTGAAGCTCTTATTTGCTGTAGACATTTGTGGGTTTGTGTTTTTGAATTGAAAAACCAACATTTACTGGCAATAGTTCTTAAACTGCCTTTGTATGCATGCAATACCAGTCTGGCTGCATCTCAAAATATTGCTGTCCAGGTATTTTCTTGTTTTGCATATGTTGTTGACAACACCAAGCATGATATACACAGAGGTCACATTTCTTGGTTGGATTTCTTCGTTTTTGGTCTTTTTCAACTCAGAAGGCAAGCAACAATAACAATTGTCCACGTAGTGTCTCTAGAAGTATTGGGTGGAGACCTTGTTTTGAACAACAAACGCAGTGTTGCGTCAGAGTCTCTAATTTAATTAATAAATGTAATTAGTTGTGTAATACTTCCAGGACTCTCTTGATTTCCTTGTACCTTGTCATTCCTAGAGATTATCTGGTAGATCAAAGTGCGCACGCTCCATTCTCAGAATTCATTTGACGTCACTTGACGCTGTTTTTGAAAAGAAACACATCTTCTCTTTCTGCAAACACATTTTAGTGTACCACATACTTAAGCAAGCACATACCGTATTCCCTCACATAAAGGCGCATGCGCTTATAAGTGAGAAAGCGTATTTTTTCTTGCCGAAGAAAACGCTTTTTAAAACTCATTTATAAGCGCATGCGCTGGTATAAAATTTTTTGTTTAATTTTTGTATTTGCTAATGCATCAGTAAACATACAGTGAGAACAGGTCCTAGTCGTTTTCATCAGTTTCTAAAAGTGTCTCTTCATCGCTATCAGTGCACGTGCTAGTGTCCGACTCCGAGTCGCTAGACTGCGATAATTCTTCGCTAACATCTTCTCCACCCAACATTGCAGCCAGTCGACTGTGCAGCATAACATCGCTTTCGGCGGAACTTCGCACAATGCCACCTCTGCACGACTTTTCGATGGACTCCGTACTGCTTTGCTGTTTTTGAAACATTTCCGTCGTTTACTTTCAGAGAGTCGAGAAGCTGACGCTTAAATTCAAGGAAATAGGACTTGCGATGCATGTCGCGTGTACAGATGCTGTCCGAACACGATTATCCCTCGCCTAAAAGCGCATGCGCTTGTACTCGAGGTATAGGCGCATGCGCTTATTCAGTTCACTTATAAGAGCACGCGCCTTTATGTGAGGGAATACGGTATCCAACTGTCTAGCTAGTCAACAAAGTCGTAGTTATCCCACGCATGCCAGATCGAGCTAGCTCTGGTGGGGGAGCTATGAGCGTGTGCCTGCATCTAGAACGACGCTCCACGTTCGTGAACAGTTGCAATGGCTGGCAAACAATACAAGGATGATGTATACGCTCAAAGACAAGGTCTGGCTGCTTCTGATGAGAACATACGAGCTGCATGGATGAGAACGAAACAAGAAGATGAAACACGATTCCATTCCTCGATGGCGGGGGCCTCCAGTGTTGCGACGAAGGTAAATCCCCAAGGATTTGAACGAAGAGAGAGAAAAAAAGAAGATATGAGTGAAATGAGGATGGCGAGAGGGGCGAGTGTCGCCCCGGAGCGTGTAGGTGGAATGAAAGCGAAAGAAATTGGATCGTGGCGTAAGTCGAACGAGACGCAGTTAGAAAAAGGGACGATGGCGCATGTTGAACCTTTTGCAACGTCATGGCATGAGAGTCATGCGTCATTATTACCACGTTACCACAAGAGGGCCGTTGGTGGTGTAGGAGAGAATGTGATGGGGAAGATGATCTCTCCGGGTGATTCTGTGTTTTCTAGTGCTAAGAGTAAAAGAGAAGATACAGCAGGTGGTGGGTATAGAGTAGTGGCTGGTAGAGGTAGTGGATTTGGTGATACATCTAGTAGGTTAATGTACAAGAGAGAAGATGAACAACAAAGTGTATTAAGTTTGGCTGCCAAACAGAATACTTTACAGACATCTAGCGAATCAGCAGAAGCAACAGAACCTCTAACTTCATTGATACACGAGTTTAACTTGACTGAATATCAGAAAGCTGTATATGAGCAACGATATGGACTACAATCCAGTAGCTCTTCAAAAGGCTTGCAAGCAGGTTTGTATTTTACAAAGGCAGAAGAGAAATTAACGGTAGGACCAGTTGCAGGTGCTAGTAGTTTGTCTAGGAAAAGGGAAACTCTCCGTCTATTACAACAGAAAGGACTTCCTGATCTTGTTGAAGAAGATCTGAATCTGAAGATGCTGACTTATAAGGAGCTCATTGATCAATGTCATGTAAGAGATTATCAAAAGCTGCAGTCAGAATTACATGAAGAAGAAATGGGCACAAGAATAGATGAAGTAGAAAGTGAATGTCAGGAAGAAAGACGTAAACGAATAGAAGCAGAGAAGAAACAGCATGAAACAGAGAGGAAAGTGTGGAAGTTGGAAGAAGAGAACAAGATGCTGAAAGCACAATTGCCAGCTGACAACTTGGAAGCTCTGCTTGAACAGGTGAGAGTTTTAAGTAGGCATGCACGTACAACTGTGTGTTGTTGTATATATTAAAGCAAGTACCAAATAGCTTGTAGACATCTGCAGCAAATGAAGTACCATATGTAGTTTGTATGTTCCTCGACTGCTGTACCTGCTGTTTGCCCTTACTGATGACGCACACAACTGACCAGGATGGAAAATGGTTTTGGTTTATTCCTTACAGAGACTATGTACACAAGGATGGTAGAAGTAAACATTAGGCATCCAGCAGTAATCGATCCCACAGTTGGGGTGTTTTTAATTAAATTATTCATTGGCAGACATAGTTTCAGTTGCTTGGTCACTACCACTACTACCAACATCAAATGGTTGTCACGTTTTTAACATTGGAAATGCCTTAATTAAGCTGTTTCCAGTGTCATTTAGTGCTTGTCAAGATATTTGTAGTGTCTAATACTGGTGGGCAATCATGATTTGCATATTGATTACATCTTTTCCCAAGGGGCAGCCATCGTGTTTTCAGTTATGACCGTTATTTTGGTGTGTACTGTGGAGGATTGCTTCACAACAAATCGATTCAATCGTCTTCTCTCTGTAGCTCTCGTTACGCATGCGTGGACCTCGCAGTCCTGCCCAGACAACCATACTACATTACCCCCTCTGTCTTTTAAGCTACTAACTCAACTCAACTCAACTAACGCAACTCAACACCCTGGTACAACTAACGTCCCCTACATGTCAGCTTCCTGTGCTTTCATCGACAGTTTCACATGGCGCCTAGACCTCGTCACTGTCCTTGACTTGTGTAGAGACCGTCCCGAGTGCCAGTGCTTGGCAGGGTCGTACACTGATCTTGGCTCCGGATCGGTGCTCCCCGTTCCCACGTTATTGCCTCCAGTCATGTTAGATGAAGGCTCCAACAAAACTTTCCGTAGGTAACTGGGTTGGTGGGGAGTGATCTGTAATCTCTTCTCCTCCTCCTGAGTCTGCAAGCGTAGCGGTAGTGTTTCATGTTGTCTCCGCACGAACAGCGGGAGCGGGTGCCTTGGTCCAAGCTTTGGGCGTTTCCTGCTCATCTCCTTTGGGCTGTTGATTATACTGCCTCACATGTTGTCGATTCCTGAGCAAAATTTGCTTGCCGTCTGACACCCCACCTGGCGCTCATACTGTTCCACTACTCGCCACCTTTGGTGGTATCTGTGCGTCCATCCTGCAGTATCACAGTAGTGCCCGGTTTTAGTGTGGGTAGGGGTGTACCCCTCTCCTCGTGTCATGGCCATCCGCCATCTTCGCCTTCGCTCTCAGCTGGTGTGCGGGGTTAATCATAACAAGGTGGTGATAGGATGGTACCCGATTGAGGAGGACACGGCCGAAGAGAGCTTCACTTGGCGTGATCCCTAATATCCTGTGAGTAGAATTTCGGATGTCCATCAAGACTTGCTGTAATTGGCATGGGAAAGAAATGGACGGTCGTAATCCTTTTAGCCGTTCCCGCAAAAAAGGTGGAGCCTCTCGACCATCCCATTGGATCTTGGATACCGCGAGCTTGAATGGACGTGGCGAATATCCAACTGCTTGAGAAATTGTTCCATCTCTGCCGCTGTGAACTGAGGTCAATTGTCAGTCACTAGGACTGATGGGAGCCCAAACCTCGCGAACACCTCCATAAGTTTGTCGATCACTGCTCTGGCTATTGTTAAGCCCAGGGGGTCACTTCAGGGTAGTGAGAGCTGTAGTCAGTGATCGACAAGCACGAATGTCCTTCTATTGACACGAGGTCAATCACCAGTTTATTCCAGACACTTTTAACTTCAGACGGCTGCAAGGCTTGTTCTTGATTAGAACGCCTCCGCCAGCACACTCCACACTGTACTGCAAAGGCAGTCGCCTCTTTGGTCAGCCCGGGCCACCAGACTCTTGTCCTCAGCGTGTCTAAGAAAGCGTCTCGGACTGGGTGACCCTCATGGGGTAGTCTTAGTACCGGTTGTCTGAGATTCTCAGGAAGAACATAGCGACTATCGAACAGTAAGACACCGTCAATTGCTGTCAGTTGCTCCCGCACTAGGAATATGATTCTTCTTGTGGGTTGAGGTCTCTCCAGGACACTGTAATGACTCTTTTCATGAGACTGCTGATGAGAGGATCATCCTCGGAAGCTCTTCGTATCTCGTCGATACCCACTGGTGCTTCTCCTAAGACCATATTCACATATTCGCGCATGGACCGGCATTCCTCGGGCGACGGGTGTTGGTCTACCAGTGGGGCCCTAGATATGCGTCTGCACACACCAAGTGACGGGGGGTGTACGTCAGTGAGTATTGATACGACATCAGGGCGACCAACCAACGCTGAAGTCGAGGTGGTATGTTATCGAATGGCTTGCACACGATGTTGACCAGCGGTTTATGATCGGTGAAGGCCTGTATGTGTCATCCCAGTACATATTGACGGAAGCGTGTGATTGCAAATACCACTTCAAGCATTTCCCTTTCCAACTGGGAATAACGGGTTTCCGTTGCTGTCAATGACCGACTCGTGCATGCCACCGGGGTCCATTGACCACTGCCATCTTTCTACCAAAGCATCGCTACTAATAGCCGTTGGGACCAAGCTGGAGGGTTGGAAATATGCGAGCTTTTGCAAGGCTGTTGCAATACCCCTCTTTGCTGCGTCGTAGGTGTTCTTCAAGTCCGCATTGGCCCCAAATGGCTCCTGCTTGGCAATTCGACGTAAACCATCTGTGATTTGTGAGAGGTGGGGAATAAATGTGCCTAGGTATGTGGCTAGGCCAAGGAAACGTCGCAAATCTGTGACTGATGTGGAATAGGACATATCCTGAATGGCCCTCAACTTGTCTGCGTTTGGTCCTATTCCTTGCCCAGTTAGCCAGTGGCCCAGATATTTGACTTGAGTCTGTCGAAGCTGGCACTTTGCCCAGTTGAGCCTCAAATTGGCGTTGCTCAAGCGCCGCAATACCAATTCCATCCTCTTGTCGTGCTCTTCCTGAGACATGCCGAATACGAGAATGTTGTCTATAGACCATCACTCCCTCTGTGCTGTGCAGGATGTCACTGACCACGCGTTGAAAGATCTCTGGGGCACTGCTGATACCGAATGGGAGTCGTTTAAATCGGTAGAGGCCACAATGGGATGTGAAAGTGGTGTATGGGCGAGAGTCCATGGCCAGCGGGATCTGATGGAAGCCAGATTCTGCATCTAGGACGGAGAATACTTTAGCTTCTAGCTTTGCCGTTATCTCCTCTAATGTAGGCAACATATGCCTCTCCCGTATGATGGCTTTATTTAGACGTCTGTAGTCCACCCACAGTCTTAGCGTGCCATTCCCCTTCCGTGTTGGTACCAGCGGCGATACCCACTGTGTGGCTTCTTGGACTGACTCGATCACATCACGTTCTTCCAGCCTCTTGATCTCTGCTTCGATAGCTTCCCGGAGACTGAAAGCATGGCGCCTGGAAGGGAGTGCGACCGGCGTTGCCTTGGGATGGACGGTGATGTCCACAGGTCTGACTTTGACTACATTCACGTTCGCAAGTGACAACAACTGCAGCTGTACGATAACGTCTTGACCGAAGAGTACAGTTTGTCCTGTTGGGACCACTAAGCACGTGCATGTGCAGGACTTGTTGCCCGACGAAATGGTAACGTCTGCTACTCCGAATGTTGCAACCGCCGTGCCGTCATAGGCCTTAAGAACTGTGTGGCTTGGTCGTGTCGCTGCCACTATGTCTGTGATGATGAGGGTTCTAGTTGCTCCCGTGTCCAACAGGCCCCTGCAGCGTTTTCCGTTGACTGTTAGTGTCCTTGTGAAGAGTTTTGACTGTTGCCCACTCCCTGTCTTGTATATCATGTCGTAATCCTCAGTCACCCGATTTGTCTGCTCATCTGCTTCTAGGCCAAGTCCTTCTTGGTCCACTGCACGTGCCACTGCCATCTTGTTCTTACGGAAGCACACGGCAGCAAAGTGCCCCATCTTGTGACAGTGTTATTTTCCTCAGTATGGTGGCGACCACAGTATCTGCACTTCCCAGCGTTTCCTTTACTCTGGATTTGATTGGCTCACTTTGTTTGCTAGGTTTGGCGGCGGAACTTCCTCATACAGGGAGTTGTCAGCTATAGATGCCTCAAACGCCACCGCTTTTGACACTGCTCGAGCCAGGGTGAGTTGAGACTCTTTCAGTAGTTCCCTTCGAATATCGTTATGTCTTAGCCCAACAATCAGTTGGTCTCTAATTTGTCTGTTCAGTATCATGTCTACACGCGTTGATTCAAACTCACATGTTCTACCTTGGCTCGTAGGCGTCCTAAGAACGCTGTCACGGTCTTCTGGCTTTGCTGCTTTAGTTGTCGGAGCTTGTGTCGCTCAGGTGTTGTATTCACTGTCGGATGGAAGTGCGCTAGGACTGCGTCAGTCATTGTTTTGTATGGGTCTCCTTCATCTCCTACCACATCCGGGATAGCCCAACCTTTATTATTCATGTAATACTCAGTCCGACCAAGTTCAGGAAGAGGCTTTTCTTCTCTGTGGGCTCTGTCACTTTGCAGATATCCATGTAATCATTAGCGTCTTCCAGCCACAGCTCGAACTCACTTGCAACGTTGTGTCCTTAGTCAAGCATGAATTCTTTGGGGGCTCTGCCTGTCTTCGCTACCGTTATGTCTGTGGGTCGTTCGTATCCTACCGACTACGCCAAAATGTGGAGGATTGCTTCACAACAAATCGATTCAATCGTCTTCTCTCTCTAGCTCTCGTTACACATGCGTGGGCCTCGCAGTCCGGCTCAGACAACCATACTACATGTACTACTTGTTGATATTGCCTGCACATTCAGGAATAGAGCATACTACCAGTCTGGTTCTGAATTTATAAAACAACTTACAGCTTGTGTTAGTAGCATGTTTAGTCATGTGATATTACTATATTAGCAATAATTGATATTAGTCATTCATTATAGACCAATTTATATCCTCTGTTAAGAAGATGCTGTGCTATCTTCGCTCACGTTTCTAGCAATCACATGATGGGATTACAGCTGTACTTGTACTAACACATTAATTGCTGTTTTGATATGTAGGACTTTACAAGAATGGCAGTAGTTGCACAACCGAATACAGATGGATCTGTAAGTGATGATGACAGTGAACATATGCAAGAGTGGAGGAAGCGGAAAGAGGAATTTCAAGGAGTCAGAGAAGAACCCGTCTCTGAGGTTTTCCCACCTGGAAACCTTCAGGTTTGTCAAGGGCTAATAATGTAACAGCTTGTGCAATACTTAGGTGATGTGCATGGTTGTGCATGTAGTACTGTAACTATGGTCACGTATGATGGAAAGATTACTACATATACATTGTGGTATTATAGCTACTGTATACATAGCATGATTGATTTGGCTAAAACACCAGCTAGGGTACAGTTTTGCTAGTCATTTTTAGTGCAAATGCAGTGACAATGAAGCGTTGTCTTCTGGTTGCAGATTCTTGATGAAAGCATGGTGGAGCATTTGATGGATAAGCATTTAGTGAATTTGCATTGCAGGGTCACCAAATGACTTGTAGGTCTACAGCACAATTTCCAGAGCTGAAGGAAATGAAGGACATGCAAGAGCAGCTGTTGGAGCTTGTGAATAGACTGTCTCTTCCTCAGGCAAATGAGGACACGACTAAAAATACAATAGAGGTTCTACAAGGGCTGCTGAGAACACTTAATGGAGACAGAGAAGAACCCATCTCTGAGATTTTCCCAGCTGGAAACTTTCAGGTTTGTCAAAGGCTAATAATGTAACAGCTTGTGCAATACTTGGGTGATGTGCATGGTTGTGCATGTAGTACTGTAACTATGGTCATGTATGATTCCTTTGAAAAAACATACCACTAATTCGGTGAGAATTCGATCAGGACTGTGCCCATAATCCGGACGAATTCTGTGCAAAAGCTGCACGGATTCTTATCGAATGCGATGAGAATTTCGTGCGAATCCGAGTCGAATCAGCTGCGTATTTTGGCCACTTTTACTTAGTGCATCAGTTGCGTATTTGCACCTAACTTGTACCAAACTCTTACCGAGTTAGTAGAGAGTTCACAACACACTCGCACAACCTCCGTACCGGATTCCGACCTCACCCGTACCTAATTCGTAACGAATTTGTATCAAATACTCACTAAACCCACTTGGGGAAAACTGTACGCAGCACACTTGTAATTTGTTCAATCAAAGCATCTCTATTGCAAAATATCTCTATCTCCAGCTCACTTGCAAATCTATGACTAGTATAACAGTCATTTCCTCTCTTGGAATCGACGTTATTACCTAGGACTTCGTTAATATTGACAATAATAGTCTTAGCAATTTCTTCTGCCGTTGGAGTAAATCTCATCAAGCAATGATCTATACAAGACAAACGAAGTTACAAGAGTAACTTAGAGGTCCTGGTGCAAACCTAGATAACCATACGTTTGATTGCATCCAATTTGCGACTGTCCAGTGCGCACTGCCCGGAGACCTTGCCGCTTACAGTGCAGGAAGCCTGCTCCTCTTTGCTAAATAGAACATCAAGATTTCTTAATAATTCAATACGGTCTTTCGCTGTTTCTGTCTTATTGAGGCAATAAAACGGAGCTCTAACAGCAAGTCGCTCATCCCCTACAAAACGCTGCCATGCATTCTAGCTAGGATCAACATTTACGAACATGATCTCAGACAAAACCTTTCGTGCGCATGAAGTCACCTGCTTCATCATCGTACACAAAGTCGTCGCTTCGAACTGGCTTTGACCTCGCTCTCTATTCATCTTCCCATCACGTGCAACACTTCCCACTTGTTAAAAAGATGGATGGCGTCTGATTCTGATTGGCTTGCTGATAACACGTGATAGTCACGCTGACCACACGTATTAGAGTTTCTTGCATTCCAATGAGTGTACAGCTGTTGCTGCCGGTCCTAGACGCGGCAAGGATACACTGTGTACAACCATTCAGGTAGCTTGTTCGAATTCGTAAATGTTCTGGACAAACTAGACGTCTAGCACAAAAGTCATGCTTCACACCGTATCCACATCATCCGCTATACGTATTCGCACCGAATTGACAACAAAGTACTGCTTCTCACTGTATTCGCACCAAAGCGAAATACTACTCCGCACCGAAGTCGGACCAGATTCTGTCTATTCGGTTGGACTACTGCCTCACTACTTAGCATTTCTTACCTAATTCAGGCCGAATTTTCTTAGCCACTTTCCATAGGGATGGAGAGATTACTACATATACATTGTAGTATTATAGCTACTGTATACATAGCATGATTGATTTGGCCAAAACACCAGCTAGGGTACAGTTTTGCTAGTCAATTTTAGTGCAAATGCAGTGACAATGAAGCGTTGTCTTCTGGTTGCAGACTCTTGATGAAAGCATGGTGGAGCGTTTGATGGATAAGCATTTTAGTGAATTGGCATTGCAGGGTCACCAAATGACTTGTAGGTCTACAGCACAATTTCCAGAGCTGAAGGAAATGAAGGACATGCAAGAGCAGCTGTCGGAGCTTGTGAAGAGATTGTCTCTTCCTCAGGCAAATGAGGACACAACTAAAAATACAATAGCGGTTCTACAAGGGCTGCTGAGAACACTTAATAGAGCAATCCAGGTGACAGAGTTTAATACTGGTCTTAATGTTGACACCACTGCAGACAGTGGTTTGTCATCATCAGCACATGTATCCAAGGACGACAAGAAACGATAACACTGATTGTGCATCCAGCATTGCTGGCATGTCCAGCCTAAGAGAAGAGTGAATCAAAGACAAAGGGATTTTGTCATCTACTGCGCTGAAAACCAACAATGAGTGTATGTACACAACAATCAAGCAAGCTGTAAATAGCAGCAGTTCAGTCATATTATTTACGCTTGCTGTACATACGGCCACAGCTGCAGCTAGCAACTGTTCTATGCTGATGCAGTGTGCATGTATGAGTATGTGACACACTGCATCATGACATCATGGTATACTACGATGAGTACAATAGTTACTATTAAAGTATGTTCTATTTTAATGTTGACAATGTGCATATAGTGTTGACTACAGTGACTGTACAATTGAGGGCTGCATGTGTTTGGTCTTGTATCTGTAAATTTCTTTACACATATTGAATTGAGTGGTAGTGAACACAGTACATGTGTGATGGTAATCATTTGCATGGCGAACTACGAGTACGTAACTGGCTTGGAGTATAAAAGAACTTTGAGTGAATCGTGTTGATTCTATACTTTCGGATGGCTTGTGAAATTGATTCGAATGTGCACTTGAACAGCCAGGTCTCTATCTAATTGATCCTACCAGGTAATATAATCTGATATCATATGCATATTTCCATATCTGTTGGACTTGTGCTGTAGACAACATCTAGTGCCTACTAGGCGGCATGTTGACTTACCCACCCACAAGTGTACCCCGGATGCCCTAGGGGTAGCTTGTCACGTGCATACATAGCGTGTACTGTACAGAGTCGTTTAGGGTGGGTATGGTGTGTGAATGAGCACACTGTGATTGGCTATCTAGAGGAGCTCGTTTCTTGTTGCTCATTCAAATGTATCAATGGTTTTGTAAACGCAATGTGCGCAAGTGAGAAGACGACGCGCTAAAAGTCTAGAAATTTCGACAAGTTTACAGAATGTCGATATCTCTGGCTAGCAGGCTGTGAACAGTGAGTTACAAATTTATTCTTGTTATTGTCTTTGTCTAGTTTCACAGAAATGTGTTTAGAACAGTCTGTTCATTTTGGTGTGAGTGTACACGTAGAATGCCATATATGGCGGGAACTGTTGGCGCCAAATTAATCTGTAGATCACATGACTGTCGCAACTGCGCAATACCGGTTTATTTTAAAAATTGTTGGATTCTTAGCTAGCTAGACATCAAAGTTAAGTGGAAATGAACGACTTCCCTAGCGACTTGGAAATGTGAGCAGATGGACGAGCCAACAGAATTGCTAAGTTTTTCACAAGACTCACGCGATCACGTTGACACTGCAGTGCCAGTTGCTAACTTTGTTGGTGAAGGGTGAGTAAGTGATGTGTTTGATTTGTGAAAAGATCTCGTGTTCAAACACTAAATCTTAGCGTTGAAGTAGCTAGCAATGAAGCAATTCAGGAAGTCAAGTGATCAACAACAAAGACCAGCAAGTACACAAGCTACATGTATGTCTTTGTATCTCTACGCAGTGTCGTGCATGGTTATGGGGATTTATGGACCCCCAAAATTTGGCGAGCGTGAACCCCCAAAACTTTTGGGGCTTGGTGGTTTCCGACAGCCCAAGCCTTATTAATTAATTAATTTGATGCCACATGACTTGCATGAGCAGCTTAACAGTGCTGGTCTAAAAAATCCAGATAGGATATATGATATTTTATTTTGCTAGTTATTTTCAACTTTAATTTGTGTGATTGCGGTGACAATACAACCTTGTTCTGGTTGCAGGTATCCACTAGAAATATCATTCCACCTGAAGGAATTGTAGAGTTGCATGGCCATGATGGCATGGTGGATTTCCAGGCTTTGGTTGCTGAGAACAGTGCTCTTAGAGATGAGAACAGTGCTCTGAAAACAGACGAACTCATGCATGATAATGAATGTACATGTATGTTGCCGGGTCTTGTAGAGAAAGCATTGCAGGATTATCAAAAGGCTGTTACAACACCATGTCAAGAGCTTGTTACTTGCTTGATAGTACGAATCAGAGAGCTGGAGCAACAACAACAACAACTACATTATGAGAACGAGTTGTCTCTTGCACGAGAAACTGAGCAAACCCTTAGAAATGAAAAGGAGGAGCTACGAAAACGGCTGGTGTCTGTTGAGAATATGTATCGTTTACAATCAGAGGCAATGGAGAAGAAAGATAGGGAAGAAGAAGCAAAACCAGTGGCAGAAGAACAAGAATGTAGTGAAATAACAGAATTGAAGAACAAGACGCTAAAATCACGTCTGGAATTTGAAAGCTCAAAACCAACTAAAGGCCCAGGATTGATGTCGAAACTTACAGAAGGTAAACACACTTTAAGTGAGGATGCAGCTGCAAGAAATAGTCTGCAAGCAGACAGTGGATATAATGGCTGTAAATCATCACAGACAGTGGATCTTGCGCTGTTACCTGCAGACATGCAACAAAACAATGGAGCAGTGGCAGGTTCCCTTAGCGTGTAGTTCACTCACTAACAGATTGAAGGGTAAACAACCAGAGCAAAATCATGAACTGAAGTCAGAGTAGGAGACCTGAACTGACAACGGAGGAATTGATGCACACTTTTTATCGCTTTGATTTATTTTAGTGATACAGTTTGTAGCATGTGTAGGTGTGTGTGTGTGTGTGTGTGTGTGTGTGTGTGTGTGTGTGCATGTGTGAGAGGTCATGGTTTCACGTAATTAATTACTTATGAGACAATACCAGTACAGTACCATGCTTACAAACTTTATTATTACATTTTGAATATGTTTTGCCTTCATGTCTCTTATCTACTGATGGCAAATATAGTTGCCTGTCTGTCACTGTTGTTGTTGTTGTTGTTGTTGCTGTTGTTGCTGCCACCACCACTGCTACTTGAAACAGTTTGAAAGACACAGGGTAGAAGGAAGAGTCACTGAAGCTCTTTTATTTGCTGTAGACATTTGTGGGTTTGTGTTTTGCAAAACCAACATTTACTGGCAATAGTTCTTAAACTGCCTTTGTAGACGAGGTGTCGGTAGAGACAGGGTTGCATACGTGGTAAGCTCGTGCATACATGTGTTCATCTCTAGATATTAGAGTACAGTTTATGTATTTTTTAATTCGTGTTTGTTGCTTGTTAGTAGGTTGTTGTTGTTGTTGTTAGCTTGTAAGTGTGGCAAGGAGTAAAATAATAAATACATAAATAAATGAATAGATAAATACAGACTCTTTTAGATACATACCGCATGGGGTACGGTGCATAGGGACAGTTGCAAGAAAGGGCTAATTAGTTTAGTTCATGTTTAGTATATAGCGTCATTACATAAATGCTGAATATTTGTATTTTATTTTGAACACAATTCTAATATGGGTCTGTCTGTGTGTATGTATATGTTGCAGTTATTTGTGTAATACATACTTATGTATGTATGTATAAGTAACTTTCATCTTTATTGTTTGACAGGGAAGTAGTCAACCTGCAAACAAATGCAATGCTAGGCTATATACTCAATGGGTGTCAGGTGTTGCTCGTCAATATCCTGAATTGTTGTCTGACACTGAACTGCTAGAACTCGGTGTGTTTGAGAAGTCTCAATTGATTATCGAGCGGTTGCTTGAAAAACAAAACAACTATGAAGATGAGAAGCTAAAAGCAGCAGCAAAAGCACTGAAACAGGAAGGAGACATAATTCAATTGAGATTGCATCTAAAGACGCTTCAATGCGAATATGTAAAACGAATGAAAGAAATTGATGAACTGAGTGAAGGAATGAAGAAGGCACAACATCTGATTGATCGTGCAAATGATCTTTTTTGAAAACAACGTCAATATTGTGAAGATAAGCAAAATGCATTACATGAGGAGAATGGTGATTTGGTAGAAAGAAATAGCAAGTTAGATGAGGAAAACATACGGGTTGATGATGAGAATGCCAGATTGTTGCATGAAATAACAACTTTGAAGGATGCACTACAAGAGGAGAAGACTGAAACTGCAGAAGAGTTGAAGAAACAAGATGAGATGTGGCGATGTCTTTTGAATGCTGCAAAACAACGGTTTAACAGTACTCATCTTCGTGAGGTAGGCAAGCAACAATTACGAAATGTTGGTGAAAGGGCAGATTTTGTGCAAAGTGCTGACCGTGATCAAACTACAACAGCTGATCATGACAGTGGCCACCCAACTTCAGATATTACGAACAATCCAACTACTCTCAAAGCAACAGAATGCTTGTCTACTGTAGAGGAAGATCATGAACAAGTAGAATTACTCTCTCCAGTAGTCTGTTCATCATTTAGTGGATCAGCAACGTTATCAAATGGTAACTCACTGACGTTGTCCAAAGGTAGTGTGCTGGCAAACCTTGAAGAGAAAGAGCATGTCGAATATTTAGTCAGAAGTTCAGTTAAATCTGATCATGAGAATGATTTAAATGATGATCATACAACCAAAGTGCACAACACTCAAGCAGTGCAAGAAAGCCATGTGATGAAGGCAAAATTTCAAGAAAACCAACATTCAGATGATCTTAAGGACTCACATTCAATGTTAGGCAAAAGAGGTACAGTGTATGTATTAATGTATAATTCTAACATGTTGTGGTGTGTTATAAATTTAAAGCTTTATGCTTTATCCTGGCATGTCACTTAATTCTGCCAATTATATATGTTGTGCTACACAGTGCATAAGTTCTAAGGTTTACTTTATACTGACCTATACTCTTAATTAGTAGACACGTGGAATGAAGATATACCAGCATGAAGCATGAAGATGTCTTAGGTACAGTAGTAAGATGTATGCTGCAAAACAAAATTAGTAAATTCTCAAGGCATTTCTGTTCATTTATCTGAAACTTGGGAATTTGTACAGTCTGTTTGTTGTGGCATGATGAATGTTTGAGCCACAGTGTCTGCGTGTATTGACACTTGTCAACTTGTCGAGTTAGCTACCGACGTTTAATTATTTTAGGTGAAAACATGATCTGATATGTTTTTAGTGTTTACATATTTTTACTCTGTACAACTAGGTAAATGTGATTGTGTAGATGCATTTGTGGTTATTACATCTAGCTGCATGGAAATAAGAAAACAGATTAGATGGAATGGTCAAATAAGAAGGCAATAACAATACTAGCTATAGCTCATGCATGTAGATATATCTGAAATGTGGTGATTTACTGTTTTAATTTAAGTCTTGTAGTGATGTGGTTGTATGTTGCAATTGGTTGCAGATGTAAAAGTACCAGTTGATCTACATGTTCGGAAGGTCAGAAAACGTTGCTCTTCATTACTTGTCAGCTTCTAAACTGCAGTTTCATAATATGTCATGTTTATTGTTCTATAGCCACACCAGCCAATGATCAGCACTCAGTTGTAAGTCAGTTGTACAGAGTACTCACTAGATGGGTTAACTGTTATTTTCATTTGTCATTTACCGATCGGTTTATTTCTAGTTTCGACATCGGTGATTTGGCCTTGTTCTGTTACTCTGAAGATGTTGAAATGTATGTTGCACTCAGTACTAGTTGTGAGAAACAGTTTTTGCATCCAGAGTCACAGGAAAAACTGCAGCCATCCACAGGTCAGAAAGACTGTTTTAATAGTTGGGTGCAATAATTGAAATTGCAATAAATTAACATCTGTTTTTGCAGCCAATACTTCAAAGGGATCAGAGTAAATTTATTTGTAATTAAATTCAAAATCAATATGTAATTTTTATGTGTATTGTAGTCCTATTATTATGGCAATTACAAATCGAGAGTTCTGCAATATTACAAAAGGTACATGAATAATTGATTGATTTGATATTACATGCTTATGTAATAGGTTGAGCCGAATAATTAGATAAACTGTTGTTGTTTTTGGGATGAAAATGAGTTCAACCTTCCTGTTGACATGAAGTTTTGGAGGCTCTCAGCAAGGAGATTCATCCCCAATGTTGCTTTTTAACAAGAGCTCTTGTCCATATACTGCAAATCGTTGTCGTACTATTTTTGTATGTCGTGCAAACTTCAGTTTATAGGAGAGAGTGTTTGCCATCATTTGACTGTACAGTATTGGTACATTGTAAAAATTAATTAATCTTTCTAATTAAATTACAAATATAATATGCAGTAATATGTTGCATGGTATAGCTAGACTGTACGTCTATCTCGATCTTTTGTCCTCTCTTTTGTATCTCGACTCACTCTAGATAGCAGCAGATGATGTCCATGTTCAAGCCATGTAATGACTGTGTACGGAACGAAACACCTCTAGGTGTGCACAACACTTCTATGGTTACGCCGTTGCTTGAAGTCACACACAAAGAACACTACTCAACCTACTAGTACGCATGCTCCCGCTAATTTGGTAATCAAATGTCAGCTAAAACTGTCCAGGATACGGGTCACCAAAAGCAAATGTCTACGAGATACCCCGGATTATCCTATAGTAATTTGCCACAGTTTGAGCTAAATTCAATGACAGCTGATTCACAATATAGATTGAGATTGTTCAGACTTCAGAATGTGGTGTACCAGTGCAGTACAGAGTACGTAGATGTCATTACATCTACAGCCGGGCCTTTAAGGCATGTGATGACGTTGTGTGTGATTCAGACGAAGAAAGTGACGTACATTTGAGCCAGTCTCTCCCCACCTTCGTCATTCCCGGGAAGCACGGCGAGACTGGTCACACGTCTAACAGTACACTGTACTCTTGAGCTACAGCCGTTCGGACACTGGACTTGATCTGCTACACCTTCGCACGTCAGGCGAATTAGAAGGAGCTGTTGAGGTAGCCTGTTGCTCTTGTCTAATTTAGCTAAAGTGTAACGTTGAGTGAAATCGAAGGGGAGGGGTTTGGCTACACTCTAGTTATCTAGAGGGAAACTTTGGGTGCTTTCGATTGGGCGCACTGGTTCGCGCACTCAGTTATTTGATGTCCAATCGCACTCAGTTATTTGATGTCCAATCGCACTCAGTTATTTGATGAACGCTAAGGCGGAGCTTATTGCTTTCGGCTCGGCAGCTACGTGTATCTCAGTTGTAGCTACCGCTAGAGCACCAGCTCTGAACAGAAGGGGAGATGCTGACGAAAACGGGTAAGTGCGGAAATTGCCCTACATCGGCCGGTTCTCTTCCAGATACCTTACCAGATACTGGAGTCGTAAAAAGTGAGTCGCTGTGTATGCATCAGACGGTCGCCAGTTCAGAGGCAGAAGCCTAGACTTTCGTTACTCGTCATTTAGGCGCACACTCAAAATTTATAGGAGGAGCGGAATGGGAGGAGCGAACTTACTCTTGGAGGTGGTGCGTTCATGATCAGTACGCGAACTGAACTGGTGAGCGCACTGAACCGAATCGAACGCTCCCAAAAAAGCGATAGTAAAGCATTACAATGGGAGAGTTTACTACTGAGGACTGCAGACACTGTACAGGAGAGAAAACTGATTAGTCTACTGTACACAGTGTACAGTACTGATCTAGTGGATCAGGTGACCTACTCATAGACACGAGGTCGACAACTTGACTGTGAGACTGTGTGTGGTACTTACAGGTTGTGGTTGCGGTACGTTTGTGTTTGTGTTTGTGTTGACATTACAGTGGTGCAACTCTCAAGGTGGGGACACTTCATGAAAGGACCTCCTCCTATTTTTGATATGGAGAAATTATGCTGTAGACACACGTACACACACACACACACACACACACACACACACACACACACACACACACACACACACACACACACACACACACAATGGACAAGTGTTAAGCCCTTCACGCCTGTGTCGTCCCAGTTTTGAGGATAGTCTCCCCTACCTTTAGAGACAGGGACTTTTGGGCAATGCCTCTTAAATCTAGATTGTCTGCAATTTCTTGTATACATGCGCATGCACTATTAGGCAGTTTTTGGTCGCTCTTGGGTAAAGCTACTTTGTAGATACAGTTTTATGTGTTCCAAGCCAGAGAAAGTCTCAGATGTAGCAGATGATGTGGACGCTATCAGAAACAACAGCAGTTTATGTTGTTCTGACAACAGGCTTTCTTCATTGTTTTCATTGAGAGCTTCACATATCCTTTGACTACTTGTCACCTTGACATAATCTGGCTTCAGTGTATCCAAGAAGACTATTGAGTGCTTCAAACTACAGCTGCTAATAGTAAATTTCTTGGTGCTTGATGCATGTGGGGTGCACTTGTGTTGTCTAGTCACCAAAGTAGTTTTCCTTAATTGCCTAGCTAGCAACATGTCAAATTTCTAGGCCAGAGTTCTCTAGAATGTTTGGTGACAAATACTTACATTGTAATAGTCTTTGTCGTTTAATCATTTGAATGCTAATTTTTGCCATTCCTGACGAGAACACACAGCCGTTACTTAGGGCAGGGCTCTTTTTAAATTACATGTTGGTATTCTCATTTGTGATTCCATCTCTGATAGCTGTGCTAATAATAGAGACGACAGCACAGCTATACTTGTTTGGATCTTGGACACGTTTCTTTTAATCTGCTATAGCTTCACACATCAGTAACTTAGAATGATCTCTTTTAGGTATTGTTTGTGATTAGCTTCACTGATTCTTAGTCTAATATGTTGGGATGCGACCAGACTGTCACCCTAAAATGCAGCAACAAGTTACTAAATGCTTCAAATCACAGCTAGTAATAAAACTTTGTGGTACGAAATTAACAAACATTATTACAACTAATCTGATAGTGTGTTGCTGCCTGGTGGTACATATAGTGCTTATTAGAGGTAACGGTATTGTATACTGTTACAGACTTTGTAGACTGCCACAGTTACCGTATGAACGTAACCACTGACTTTGGTTAGTCTTGATTGCACTGTAATTTCTTCCATTTACCTCCATCACTTTACCTTCACTGTAATCACTAAACAGCACTATAATTCCGAACTCTGTGGACAGATTTGATAAAATTACCACAAGTGGTCTTGGCTTGATTGACCTACTGTATGTCAGGTTCTATTATAAGGTTGTCGATCCTCGTGTAGATTTCTTGATGATGTGATCAGAGCCACTTTAGATTTACTTCTCTCTCACCTGTTGCTGTAGCATAGTGGATGTCTACCGAATGTGGCATGCACATTGGGGCACAGAGAAAATTTGTTATCTTTACCCAGGGAACAAGATTTGTTTTATCTGGGATGTCCAATAGTGAAATTCTATGATAGAAGAATTTTAAAATTTATTATGGCGGAGGTAAAAGTGCTTTGTGAGTGCACTTGTACTCTTTTGCAGCTGCAAGAGTAAGTTCACAGCTACACGATTATGCATCGGCCACAGTTGAGGCAAAGGCAAGGACGACAGCAGCAGCAGCAGCAGCCACAAGCTCAACAGCAGCAGCAGCAGCAGCCACAAGCTCAACAGCAGCAGCCACAAGCTCAACAGCAGCAGCAGCCACAAGCTCAACAGCAGCAGCAGCCACAAGCTCAACAGCAGCAGCAGCAGCAGCAGCAGCCACAAGCTCAGCAGCAGCAGCAGCAGCCACAAGCTCAACATGCTCGAGACGAGGTGTGTGTGTGTGTGTGTGTGTGTGTGTGTGTGTGTGTGTGTGTGTGTGTGTGTGTGTGTGTGTGTGTGTGTGTGTGTGTGTGTGTGTGTGTGTGTGTGTGTGTGTGTGTGTGTGTGTGTGTGTGTGTGTGTGTGTGTGTGTGTGTGTGTGTGTGTGTGTGTGTGTGTGTGTGTGTGTTCACGGCATGTCACACAGCTGTTGCTGGCCATTGATCAAATCACATCGGAAACTGAATCATGAGATTAATTAATTTATGTTGGTAGCCTATAGAGAGTAAGACGTCTTGATAGACTATCTTGATGGCTTCGTTTAGTATAGAATCTCCTTCACTGTTGCAGAAATGTCACCAAATGTGAACACCATCAACATCAACTTGTTGCTACAATATTGCAGTGTAAAGTATTGAAGACATGCTTGTGCTACACTGTTCTGTGCTACACTGTGCTGTGCTACACTGTGCTGTTTAGGTGAATGGCACATGTAGAAAACCAGACTTAATGAAGGTGTTGTGGTTGTATTGTTTTAGAGATCAGCAGAGTGGTTAAGCTATGTGAAGACTGTTCTTGAACCAGTTAAAATACTTGGTGGCTCCATTGGCTTTGTTACTGGCTTACAATATTTAATAAAATGGGAAGCAAGCCTTCCTTCATCCATTCAAGTTCTGCTCTTAATTGGATTTATTTTACTGTCTCTACTGGTTACTTATTGTGTCAACAGTTCTGTTGGACGAGTGTATTGTGCAGCTGTAGCAGTTCTATTTGTGATACAATGGGGTAAGCAATTCTTTCAAGTTTTTAATGCATAGTTGACAGTTTGATTTATCTACGATGGCATGTGTTATAGTTATTGCATTTGAAAAAAGAGATCCTTCTCGTGGAACTTGTTGGGATTATGTTCAAGACAGAAGTTTTGAGCTATCTAACAGCATTGACTTTGAAGAACACATAGGAATAGATTCACTACGTTCTTCCAAACTTCTCAACAACTGGTATATGGACGAAATAGATGAAATGAGGGCAAGCTGGACAGTGGACAATACTCGTTGGTTGTTGACAAAACTTCTGCCTTGGACAGGCAATCCAGGATTCATTGTGTTTTGTTGTTTACTACGAGGAAAGCACAAATTGCCGAGAGTTGGATGGGAAGTTTGTGATGCTTGTGAGGAATTTGATTTTCAAAAGTGCAACATCTCCAAGTCAGAAGGTTTGTCTTTGACTAATTGTGCCAGTCAGTAGTTATAAAAGGATGATAGTAACTCAATCTATTTACTAGTATTTACATGATTATTAGTATTTATTGGTTTTGTTTGTGTTATGCTTTAGCTCATGCTTATGTAAACAGAGATCTTCCTTATGAAACATGTTGGGATCTTATTGTATACAAAGGGCTTCAACTGTCTAAAAGCATCATCTTTGAAGATCACATAGGAGTAGATCGACTACGTTCTAACAAACTTATTGATTACAATGATTCAAAGAAAATGATGAGTTTGAGGACAAAGTGGACAGTTGAAGATACTTACTGGTTGCTGACAGAAGTTCTTCCTTGGAAAGGCAATTTGGGATTCATTAAGTTTTGTTGTTTACTACTTGCAAACTACAATAATTTGCCAGATGGTGCATGGAAAGTTTGTCATGATTGCGAGGAATTTGACTTTAGAACATGCAACATCTCTCAATCAGTGGTGTTTTTTGTTGACTCATCTTGTGTGTCTGTGGTCATTGGTATACTAGATGTTGACATACTCATTCATATGAAGTACTTGACTGACACAGATCATGATCAGAAGATCTCGCCGTCTCAAGTTGTTTATAATGCATCAATTGTCTGCATTGATGAAAACATCACTGCTACTCTAATTCTGAATATTGATAAAAAGTACATTGACGAAGATGCATTTCAAAGGAACATAGCTCGGCAACTGCCAGCTGATCATTCTGAGGTACAGTTAGTTTCTTGGAAAAGAAATAGCACATGGATGTTGCTATATCTCTCAACCAGAGCTGGATTGCGACTTGTGGAGACAGTTAGTAAGAGAGAGGCTAGAGATCAATTTGGTCAAATGATAGCCAAGACATTGTATGCAAATTCAGCAAGAAATGTCTCTATTAAGGTGAAGATAGGTGATTTGCCACCCTCTACAATACATGTTACTCCAACTGGAATTTTTCCAATCAAATTCGCTAATGGCACCTCTCCATTAATTAAGTTTAATCAGAGAACATTAGGTGAATGCGTAATACTTTGATTGCATTTGTGTATTGAAGCAAGCCTAATGTATTTCTTGTTGTTTGTTATAGGAGCAGTTTGTTTGGTGTTGTTATTGGGTGTACCAATAATTATTTACTTACTTTCATCATCTGTCTTAGCAAGTGGCAAGCATGAGGTTGGGCAAGACCATAAACTTGATTCAAGTGTTATTCACAGCACAGGTCAGTATATTTGTGAAGTACATTGTTGATTGGCATACTAGGGAACAACTTTAGGGTTAGCAATGCGAATTCATCTTGCTTGATTAAGGGCGGGCGGCGCATCTCCATTACCGCCTAAACATGTTTTTCAAGCTTATGATTAATTTAGCACGTCTCAGCTAGCATTAAACCTGTTTAAATGTGAACCTAAACAGCTTTCACTAAAATTAGTAAACATGATTCAGAAGTAGTTTAGCTCAAGTGGTTTATGTCTAACAGTTAGGGTTATGGGTTAGGGTTACGGTTAGGGTTAGAGTCAGAGTTAGGGTTGCACGAAGATGAACCCTAATTTTGGTAGGGGCTTGCATTGTTTTTCTTTTTCTCTGGGCAATACTTGCAAAAGACAACATCGGGCAGTTTCAGAAACAGTATAAGATGTTGCAGAGAGCAAAGAGAGCGATTTATTTGACATATCAAACCACCAATGTCCCATCTTTCACTATTGCTGTAAACTCCAACACATCGTCTGATGCTTTCACCTGTGCATCTTCCAACACAGCGGTAGAAAGAACTCTGGCGAAGAATGAAGTCCCGGATAATAATGTTGAGATTTCGGATTTAATATGTAATAAGTAGAGACACTTCCTAACTATAAATGTTTAGATTCTAGAAAAGCATTAAACCATTTTAATCCAGGGAGCACTATACATGGTTGTGTAAATTTGCCTGAACAAAGAACAGACAAACTAGCTAGTTATAGATATAGAATTTTGCATACATTTGTGATGTTGTGTGTTTGCAATAGAAGTATGTATTTTGTGGTTGTTATGTACTGACATAGTAGCTGTTTTGCAGTCAGTATATTAGATCAGTACTTTCATTGCTGTGTATTTGCAGGTGCTATTGATCGTCTCGGTCCAACTGTTAAGGCTGATTATGAAGTTGCTGTGAAGAAGGGGAAGTTGTCAATAATGCGAGGGAACATTGACATGCTTGGTGAAGAAGATGCAGGCAAGACGACATGTCAGTACATAACAACCACAAAATATATACTTCTATTGCAAACACACAACATCACAAATGTATGCAAAATTCTATATCTATAACTAGCTAGTTTGTCTGTTCTTTGTTCAGGCAAATTTACACAACCATGTATAGTGCTCCCTGGATTAAAATGGTTTAATGCTTTTCTAGAATCTAAACATTTATAGTTAGGAAGTGTCTCTACTTATTACATATTAAATCCGAAATCTCAACATTATTATCCGGGACTTCATTCTTCGCCAGAGTTCTTTCTACCGCTGTGTTGGAAGATGCACGGGTGAAAGCATCAGACGATGTGTTGGAGTTTACAGCAGTAGTGAAAGATGGGACATTGGTGGTTTGATATGTCAAATAAATCGCTCTCTTTGCTCTCTGCAACATCTTATACTGTTTCTGAAACTGCCCGATGTTGTCTTTTGCAAGTATTGCCCAGAGAAAAAGAAAAACAATGCAAGGCCCTACCAAAACTAGGGTTCATCTTTGTGCAACCCTAACTCTGACTCTAACCCTAACCGTAACCCTAACCCATAACCCTAACTGTTAAACATAAACCACTTGAGCTAAACTACTTCTGAATCATGTTTACTAATTTTAGTGAAAGCTGTTTAGGTTCACATTTAAACAGGTTTAATGCTAGCTGAGACGTGCTAAATTAATCATAAGCTTGAAAAACATGTTTAGGCGGTAATGGAGATGCGCCGCCCGCCCTTAATCAAGCAAGATGAATTCGCATTGCTAACCCTAAAGTTGTTCCCTAGTATGCCAATCAGCAATGTACTTCACAAATATACTGAGTAGCTGTTTTGCAGTCAGTATATTAGATCAGTACTTTCATTGCTGTGTATTTGCAGGTGCTATTGATCGTCTCGGTCCAACTGTTAAGGCTGATTATGAAGTTGCTGTGAAGAAGGGGAAGTTGTCAATAATGCGAGGGAACATTGACATGCTTGGTGAAGAAGATGCAGGCAAGACGACATTGGGAGATGCTTTTCTAGATCAGCCATTTATAGAGAAGAGGGAAAGCATGGTAGGGGCAAACGTGAAAGTGATGAGAACGGGAGGCGGTCGAAACACAAACTGGAAGGAACTGAAACCAAAAGAGAAAGAAGAGATCATTGATCAAGTTCTTGTCAGAGGCTTTCTTGCATCTGTTGAAAGCCAACAACACAGTGAAACAACAAACAAGATGGAGCGAGTGAAACAACCAATTGAGACAACAAGCAAGGCAGAGGAAGTGAAACAACCAATTGAGACAACATACAAGACAGAACAAGTGACACAAGATGACGATGTAGAGGTAGCTATTAGACAGGCAAGCCAAGAAGTGGAACAACAGTCATTAAGTAGTATCAACACAGTAGGTTTACCAACAGCCAGAGGAGGAACTAGTAAAGAAGGCAACGCTACGAACTTGAGGAAGCCACTACGCGATTTGTTGTTTTCTAAAGAATTAACCGAGGAGCAAGCAAAGTTAGCAGAGGAACTGCGTCGTGACAAGGCTGCATTAGAAAATAGTAAAAAGATGGTGTTGATCACAGTGTGTGATCGCGGTGGTCAAGAGCAGTTTTTGATGACACACGCAGCATTAATGGCAGACAACAGTCAGCACAGTGCAACCGCTTACATGATAGTGATGGATGGAACAAAGAGTCTTGCAGATCCCATACCTCAATGTTTCTTCCGACCAGGACAAGGAAGCGAGCAGTTGGTCATGCCACGTTTTGGCCCTACATCGAGACGTGAGCTGTTAGCTTACCACATGAATGCCATCAAGATGGCACACCCAGTAGTGGGTTGTGGTCCTTTTCTTGGTCAGGGCTTCATTGATCAAGCACCAGTTACATTTGCAATGTCAACAAGACAAGACAAAACAAAGGACATGGATCCAAAATTCTTAGATGAACAAGAAGAAATATTGCAAGACATTGTACAGAAGAATGACTTTGGTGGTCACATGGTGTTGGCGGAGGAAAACCCCAAAAAACTGACTTTCCGTGTTGACAACACACGATCAGGCACTGGCAGTCCGGATCCGGTGCTAACGAAGGTGAAGGAGATATTTGTAGCAATGGTGCGGTCACTGTGGAGTCAACGAGATGCTATTCCTTTGACTTGGGCAGTTCTCGATAAATTGTTGAGCAGGGTGTCTCAACTGGATGACAACGAAGGCAAAATACTGGACATCGAAGAAGTGTGTGCGTTGGCACGAAAATTTTGTGACATTATGACACGAAGAGAATGTCGATTGGCACTGCAGTATTTATCAAGTTTGAGCACAATTGCGTTTTATTCTGATGTGAGTGAGTTAAAGAAGAAGGTCTTCACTGATCGGCAGTGGCTGGGTGATGTTCTCAACGTTTTTGTTACCGTTCATACGAGCAACGTGCCACCAGAACTTTGGGAAGATCTGCATAAATTGAAGAAAGAAGGAATGATGTCATGGCCATTGGCTCACTATCTGCTGCTGCAGAAAGGTGTCAAGGAAAGTCAGTTTGAGTCCATCCTGTACCTGCTGCATCTATTCAACGTCATCTGTCCTATGATCACATCACCGGAGATGCTGAAGGCTGTTCTGAAGGCTGGACAGTCATTCTTTGTTCCTTGCTTGCTGGAACAGAGATATGATAACAAGTTGGCATGGCAACAGCTGGCCGGCTCCACTCAATTTCCTCCCTCTCTCATATTTCGTCCTGAAGGGTTTGAGGCGATTCCCGAGGCGATTCCCGAGCCGATCTACTTTCGCTTGGTATCTCGTTGTGCCACTGAATATGCCAACCCTTGTCCCATACTAAAAAGAGGTCATGCTGTCTTTTGTGTGGATGATGATCTTGATCTGGAACTGGTTTACCATGAACGGCGTTACATTATTGCTACAGTATATTCTCTACATCAAGAGTTTTCTCGTGATGATCTGAAACATCAATGTAGCATCATTCGTCACTTTCTCATTCATCAGCTCAATGAAGCCAAGAAACGAGGATTGGATGGCTTCCAGTTTACTGTATGTGTTAAGCCTCCTCCAACTGATGCTGAAGATGCCAAATCAATAGATGATGACTCTCTTGTGTGCACTGATAAATATCCGCTGCAAGAGTGTTTGGTGAACCGGAAGTATGATTATGTGCCACTAGACCAGTTTCCTATTCTGGATATCTGGTTTAGTGACTCAACGGAAGTCTCAGGTGAGTGTGACTGTTTGAAGAATTTGTAATTTTCTGCTACTGTAGTTACATGTTCGTATGGTATTGAAACATCTTTTCTTTATTTCAGATACTAAGACTGCTCTCTCTAATCCTGATGACACATTGAATGCGCATCAGTTAGTCAAAGTTGCTGGTGAAGTTGCTCACGAGTGGCAGGAGTTTGTAGCACGTCTAGCACCAGCATTGTTTTCTATTGCAAAAATTAAAGCCATAAATGATGCGAATTCAACGCCATTTGAGAGGGCTCGTGCAGCGCTGTATACGTGGACTGATAATATGGGCAAAGCAGCAACATGTCGCTTGCTAGTTTTACCATTATTGGAAATGGGCATGAGACAGCAGGCATCTTATCTATTTGGAGATGACTTGGTGAAAGCTATTAGGGGTAAGTAAATATTTGAAAATGAGAGAATATAATGTACATTCAACTTTCAGCTCATAGTTACAACAAACTAAGGCTGCAACTTGTTGCTAGTATTTTATGGTAACAGCAAAAGCATTGCAAAGTTTTAGAAAGAAATTTCTCCACGTGATGACTGAGTTTTGTCTTCTAATATGGCATTCCAGCTGGGTTGTAAGCAGGGTGTGATATACTGCCCCATGTTTAGTGCATTCTGCTTCATCTTGAGCGTAATCTGTTTGAGCGAGCTTTGATAAAGTCAACGAGCATGAACTATATACAGTTTAGTACACACTCAATCACCATGCTGTGTGCTCTGCAATTTTGAGGGAAAGCAAACCCACTGCAAAAATCCAGCACATGCAAAAAGCTTAATTAGGGTCCTACAAAACTCAATAATATGCCATTGCAACAGAGGCATGGGTAGCTGTATTAGTGTAATTAGCAAAGTCGTCTGTCTATCTAAGGCATATCATCATTGAATATTTCAATGTTTGGTATCTTGCTGCAATACGATAATAGATCTTTTAACTTGACACTTGAGAAAAATACAATTTTTTGCCTTCCACCAAACAAGCAACGTCGACCTTGTTACATTAGCTGACCGACCAGACACAGATGGCAATGTACTGTTGGTGGACTTGATGGTGTCTTCTGATTAGAGTCTGAATGAAGGCAGTTGCAAACCAGTGTCCTTCTTAGTAATCCAGTGCACTACTCAGTTTGTTTTTGCTGGAAAACTGCAGTAGTACGCGCGGTACCCATGTTATCCAAACTGTACAAATACTGTAGTTGGATGCACACGGCTAGCATTTTTAGTGCAGTATACCTACTTAAGGCACTATAATGGCAATCAAATTGTGTAACTCTAGAATTTTGTAGCTATGTGCAGACTCTGTCTGAGACTAATACAGGCTAGAATTGAAAGTATAGAGCAGGCTCTAGAGCCTTTGATCTCCACAGAGCCATTATATACAGGGTTACAACATTTATGAATAAATTTGTGTAGCCTGCAAATTTTTGAAATGAAATTGGGCTTATATAAATAGAAAGTGCATGGTGTCTTCTAACAAATGTTGGAGTGAAGAGCCGCACCGAACTTACAAAGTGTCTGTCTTGCTTGTATCAGGAGTTGAATTGAGGCATTATATGCTCAATTAGAACAGAGTAATTTAGTCAACAGTGTGAGTGTATACCGGCCTTCTAAGGGCAGGAGACTGAGCTAGGGAAAATTGGCAAAACTCAAATGTTTTCGGCCTACATAATCTGTCATTAATCAGTTTATCATTATGTAACTGACTGTTTCTTATATCAGTTATGTAAGACTGTTTGCTCAGAAATTCTTTATTTACACTTCACAATAACTGAGTGGGTGTGGGTATAGACAAAATAGGTGTGTCTCTGTAATTTTAACTTTTGCTAATATTTTAAATAATGGTCCAACTTTCTAATCAAGACAATGTATTGCTGGTTACATCCTCATGATTGTGTGTTGTGTTGGGAATGTTACTATTGACTTAGACTTTTAGAAATAGACAACTTGTCAACTGAATTTATAGTTTTGTGCAGGCTAACTTAAATTGTGCACTTTGTATCACCTCTTACCAAGACCTGATCAGGAACAGCCTTGTGGTTTTATAGAACTGCCACACGCATTGCAATGATAACACATCTTTACTGAAATTTGAACATGAGACCTGTATCAGGATGGTCGCCTGCAGAGATGTATTAGAATAGGGAAATTATTTGGGAGAGGGAATTCAGGTGAAGGATTATTTCAGGGAAAATACAGTATTCAAACTTATTTGAAACACTTGAATGGAAACCAGAATGCTATTGTACATGAAAGACTTATAATAATAATAATCATTGTATGATCTTTACAAAATATTTAGTAAGTGTCTGAGGTGAATATCCTGTATATTGCAATAAAAGAACGAAGAAGACATCTTTCACACATTATTTATGATTTTAGTTTCCTTTTATATTTACTGAATATGTTAGTAATACTTTCTTGAACTGCTGACGTTGCATCTTGTTTGCAAATGCAAATAAAAATAATTTAAGATATCAATACAGTTTCATATAGATGATATAGTTTCATTGATTAGAAATTTGTTTACTAATTGCCAGTGATTTAGTTTTATGTGTTATTAAAGCTTGGTAAAGAGTAACATTAGTAAGTAAGTTTTTATATTTTGCAACTGAAGCAGTGTGCACTTTGTTGTGATTTGATGATTTTGATTCACACTGTATTTAATCTTGCACTGAACCTGTGAGGCAGCTGCATGTGTAGTGAAACCTACTAGAAATAATTTTAGACATCAGTAGATCGAGGTTTACAAACATGACAAAGTTCAATTGGTTAGAAAGTGTTACACAATTTGTGTTGTTTGCCATTGACGTATTTCGTTTCAGGTTTTGCAGCAACTACAGCATCTCAGCTGAAGTCTGATGCTGTGGGAATGAACTTGGAACAGGTAGCTGAATGCAAACTGAGTAGGAAGCTCCTCATCGCTGTTGCTCGGAAGGTTGCTACGTACTGGACAGAATTTGCTGCTTTTCTTCATCCAGACATGTTCACTTTACACATAATCAGAAATATTGAACGTGAACACCAAAGGCTGTTTGACCAGGCTCGTGCGATGCTGGAACACTGGAACAATTGTCTGGACCAACAAGCTAGCTGTCGTTTGATTGTGAAAACATTTCTGGCCATGGAAAAGAGAGCTGAAGCAAGTTCTATATTTGGTATAGACCTGCTAGAGTACATTGAAGAACACAATTAATGAAGTGTTAGTTTGCAGACATTAGTTAATTAAATTGGACTTTTGATCTGTTGCTTTTAACCACATAAACCAAGTTATCTACATGTATGATTTGATGTCAATAGTCAGTATAGAGATATCCAACGTGTTATATACAGATATGAAAACACATCAGGTATTGAGAATGTGTTCTGATTGTTTATAATGTGTTTTATGATTGCTTACTGCACTTACACGATGTACATTGCATTTTAGTAAAGAGACAATCACTGAAATTACTGTACACAAGTAACTTTATCAGATCCATTAAAACATGCATTCATGTTGCACTCACAATAGATTTCTACTGTATTACAGACATGTATTTTTCTACCCATTATCTGTCTAAAACCGAATGTTAATTAACTTAGAGGTCACTCTTCACTCGACCAGAGTAGAGTGTAGAATTAATTAACAAACTGATATGATCAAACCAAACTCTTTGTTGAGTGTAGCAACCTGTTGGTAATGAAGTCATGACGTTATTCTTTGTTCCTTGTGTTCTGGAAACTTCCGGAACATTGACACGTAGTAGCTATAACCAGTTAGTTCCGGTACTAGGTAGTTACCTTAGCTCTCTAGATGTTTCTAGAACGTCTAACTAACAGGTATATAAACGGTGCTACATAGAGTAAGAGACAGAGTGCGAGTTGAGTTGATACGACGTTTGTAGTTCTTAGTGTGCTTTGTATTAGAGTATACATATTTCGAAATTCCTATTGTCTCAAGAACACAACAGGATTTTGCTGGCGACGAGGAAAACAATGTCTGCAGAGATACAGCAACTCGTTTCAGTTCTTCAGGAACAAATCCGCTTGACGCAACAGCAGCACAAGGAGGAAATGGAACAACAACGAGAGATACACATGCGGCAGATTGACATTCTGGAACGTCAACTCAAAAAAAGCCACTCCACTGTACATCGTCCTGATCAGAAGTTTCAACCGTTTGACTCAACGTCCGAACTATGGAGAGACTATTGGTCAAGGTTTCAGACTTTCACTGAGGCAAACTCTTTACCAGAGGAAAAGCTAGCATTGGTCTTTCTAACCAATCAATCCAGTGACGTCTTCAAACTAATTGACAATTATGCATCACAACTGACTCCACCTACGTCAGCCAATAAACTGTCTATGAACCAAATACAGGAGTTCATGTCCCAACATTTTGATCCCAAACGATTTGTGGTGAGAGAACGTTTTCGCTTCTGGAGCGAGATCAAACGAAAACCAGGAGAAACCCCTCACGAACTCGCTGCCAGAGTACGTCAGATGGCTACAACTTGCGATTTCCCATCAATAAAAGACCCCCTAGATGAAGCTATGCGCAGTTGTTTCTTGTGTGCAATTAACAATGAAGCTGTGCTAAAAGCTGCCTTCAAAACTAAGGAGGAGGATCTCACGTTTCAGAATGTGGTTCAGATCGCAACGGAAGTAGAGGAAGCAGCCAAGACCGCGAAAGCTCAAGTGTATGCCAAACCGGATAACGTTCCTGTTCACAAAATCACCAGCAAATCTCGACTATCGACGCCTAAGCCACACTCAAAACAGGCGCTTTCCACTTCAACAGACCACAAGCCATGTGCTAGTTGTGGAAAGAAGGATCACCCTAGAGACAAGTGTCGTCACAGGGATGCAGAGTGCCATTTCTGCAAAAAGAAGGGACACATCGAAGCTGCCTGTCGAAGCAAACAGACCAAGAAAGTAAGATGCATCACTTCAGTCAATACGGTACGCAGCCAGGATATTCCTCAGTTGCAAATACAAATCTCTCAGAACGGGAAGCAACACTCATACCTGGTAGACACCGGTGCCAGAATGAACTTTATATCTTTGGCACGATGGAAAGCGATTGGTAAGCCACCAATCCAACCGACTACAGAAGAATATCGTTCAGCATCAGGACACAACATACCAATTCTGGGTACTACATGCGTAGAATCTTCTCTACTGACAGGGGAAGACAAGGAGGTTCTCAAAAAACAACTGGAATTTACAGTTACGAAATTGAACCTCAATCTCATTGGACTGCAAACATTATTGGATTGCGATATCAGCATACTAGACAGCCTCATTTGCGAGACCGCACAGAACACATCTGTGTGTACAGTCTCAGATCACACATCTCTCCAAAAAGCATGTCAGCAACTCACACAAGAGTTTCCTGATCTTTGGAAAAACGAGCTTGGATGCCTCAAAGACTTTCAGTTGGAGGTGAAATTCAAGTCAGACGCCAAACCAGTTTTCTGCAAACCGCGCACAGTGCCATTTGCACTACTGGACGACCTGTCTCTAGCCTACAACAAGGGTATTGACAGGGGCTTATGGAAACGTGTGCAGTTTAATGATTACGGAACACCAGTCGTTCCAGTAAGGAAGTCACCATCAGCTAGTCACCCGCAAGGAAGCATCAGAGTGTGTGGAGATTACTCTGTAACAGTAAATCCGCAGCTGGAGACACATCGGCACCCGCTGCCGCTTCCTGAAGATCTCATGCACAGATTGGGCGGTGGTTACTATTTCTCAAAGATTGACTTAGCCGATGCCTACAACCAAATTCCACTTGGTCCAGAAAGTCAAAAACGACTTGCTCTCAGCACGCACAAAGGAGTGCTCTTGCAAAAACGCCTACCCTACGGTATCAGTTCTGCACCAGGATATTTTCAGGAGATCATGGAACAGCTCACCAGTGATCTCTCAGGAGTAGCAGTATATCTGGACGACATACTCGTCAGCGGGAGAAATGCAGAAGATCACTTGCACAATCTCCGAGGGCTACTCAAAAGACTCAATGACAAGGGACTCAGATGCAGACTTGAAAAATGTGCTTTTGCTCAGTCGCGAATCACATACTTAGGCCATACGCTTTCGCTACAAGGCCTTGCCAAGGGACCAAAGGTGGACGCGGTAATGCAGATGCCGCCACCAAAAGACGTTGCCACACTAAAGTCATTTCTCGGATCGATTCAATTCTACCGCAAGTTTCTGCCTAATCTAGCGACGGCAGCAGAACCTTTGACACGACTCACTAGGAAGGACGTTCGATGGAAATGGACTACTACAGAACAAACAGCATTCAATGACCTGAAGGCAATGCTGAACACGGACACGGTTCTGGCTCATTTCAACCCATCCTGTCCTATCGGTATTTCTTGTGACGCGTCAGATGTTGGAATTGGTGCTGTGTTGTTTCATCGATATCCAGATGGGAGCGAGCGACCAATCGCCAACGCGTCCAAAACTCTTTCCTCAGCACAGAAGAAGTACTCACAAATTCAGAAAGAAGCTTTGTCCATCATTTTCGCTCTACACAAGTTTCATCAATTTCTTTATGGAAGACACTTCATTCTCGTGACAGACCACAGACCTCTTCTTGCTATGTTTGGTCCTCACAAAGCAACACCAGTCATTGCTGCCAATCGATTAGCAAGATGGGCTCTTATGCTCAGTCAATACGACTACACAATCGAGTATCGTGAAACGTCAAAGCATGGCAATGCGGATGCCCTGAGTCGCCTACCGGCAGAATCCGACCCCAACTTTGACAGAAAGGAAAGCGATAGTGACATCGACACGGTATGTCTCATCAACACTATCAGCACTCAGATCAATTCCGGCGACCAGAACAAACTTCGAAAGGAGACCGCCAAGGATCCAGTCATAACCGAAGTTTTGAGATACGTTAGAGAAGGGTGGCCAAAACAAGTTTCAGACTTACTCAAGGATTTCAAGACAAAGGAAAACTCACTGACCACTATCAACGGATGCCTAATGTATGGAAATCGCGTAGTGATACCGCGAAGTCTACAACCGGAAGTGCTAAAAATCCTACACGAAGGACATTTTGGTATGCAACGAATGAAGCAACTTGCTCGGACAGCAGTCTATTGGCCAAGAATCGATGCCGATATTCAAGACACTTGCCATCGGTGCACAGCTTGTGCCGAACACCAGAACAAGCCTGCAAAAGCAGCAAATCACCCGTTGATGTTACCGGAAAAGCCGTGGAGTAGAGTACACGTTGATCATGCCATTGATTTTATGGGACACAATTGGCTTGTCGTTGTGGATTCATATTCCAAGTACCCGTGTATTCACCCCACCAGCTCAACTTCTACCAAGTCAACAACACGATTACTTGAGGAAGATTTCGCACATTTTGGATATCCTCATGCTCTTGTGTCTGACAATGCTACTAGCTTCACGTCACAAGAATTCAAGACTTGGTGCCAAGAGAGAGGGATTGTTCATTTGACTGGCGCACCATATCACCCAGCCACCAACGGTGCCGCTGAGAGGCTAGTACAAACGTTCAAAAATTCCCTCAAGAAGTCCAGTAAACCACCCAGGGAAGCTCTCCAGGAGTTCCTTATGCAATACCGGCGATCACCATTACCAAGTGGCTACTCTCCCAGTGAGCTGCTCAACAACAGGTTGATCAGAGCCAAAATCGACACATTGGTGCCATCACCTGCTCATGAGGCACAAGGTCGTCAGGCTAGGGAAGCCACGAAGTCACAGGCGAAGGAGTTCCAGAACGCTGTTCACAAGGTTAACAATAATTACTATCAAGTGGGTAGACCGTGCTACGCTCTCTACTGTGGACCACGTCGCACCAGCGATCCAAGATGGGTTCCAGCTACAGTAATTCGAGTGCACGGCTCACGAAGCGTGAACGTGAAAGTACACCCACGAGGGCCAATCTGGTGGCGGCACATCGAACAGCTGAGACCACGCTATGGTGTAGAAGAAGACACAGATCCAGGTACAGACCCAGGGGATCTTATACACGTGCCTTCACCAACCCTTCAACCAGATGTTGAAACCAACAGCCAGGAATGTCAACCAAGCGCACCTCAATATGGACCGGGCAACCCTCGACGATCTACAAGGATTCGTAAACCAAAGAAGGTTTGGAATTGCTGACGTCTTGTCCACCTTCATAAGATCGAGTTCAAGACTAAAGGGGGAGGTGTTCTGGAAACTTCCGGAACATTGACACGTAGTAGCTATAACCAGTTAGTTCCGGTACTAGGTAGTTACCTTAGCTCTCTAGATGTTTCTAGAACGTCTAACTAACAGGTATATAAACGGTGCTACATAGAGTAAGAGACAGAGTGCGAGTTGAGTTGATACGACGTTTGTAGTTCTTAGTGTGCTTTGTATTAGAGTATACATATTTCGAAATTCCTATTGTCTCAAGAACACAACACCTTGCTTCCTGGAACAGAGATTATAATGATAACAAGTTAGCATGGCAACAGCTGGCCGGCTCCACTCAATTTCCTCTCTCATATTTCGTGAAGGGTTTGAGGCGACTTAAAAATAATCTACTGGGATGTAAAGTTGCCTTTTGCAGTTGTGCAATTGCACTAATTAGGTATTGTTGGTCTTACCTGTAATACCATAAATCTATATTAAGAAATAACAGCTGATTGTATCAAATACATTGTATGGATTGGGATTGTTCGGACTACAGAATGTAAAAAAATCCTTAGTTAGGTGGCATCCACAGCCGGGCCTTTCAAAGCACGTCCTAACGTTTCCGGCAAGTAGACGCGCCATCCTCCCCTTTTTGATATCTTCCCGCCGGTAGATATCAAGAAGGGGAGGGGTTTGGCTACGGGAGACTGTCCTTGAGCCGCCAGCTGTTCGGGCACTGAATTTGATCTTCTACAGCTTCGCACGTCAGGCGAATTAGGAGGATCTTTGAGGTATCCTGTTGTTGTTCGTGTCTAGTAGGCTCGGTTTACAGTACGAAGCTGGCGCAAGCGTCCTGGATGCTGACGATGAGCGAGCGTCAGCTTCATTACACTGTGAACATGTCAGCGTCTGCGACGCTCGCACGACGCTCGCATAGAGTTGTAGCCGGAAGTGACCCAACATCCGATGACATCACGTGCTCCGTTTCAACCAATCCAAAGTCAGTCACTGGACGTTCACATGGCATCGATCATTGATTCGTCGATGGAAGTTTTCATTGAGTGTGTGCGTGGTTTTTCCTGCGTTTGGCAAGTTCAGTCAAAGGAGTACAAGGACATAAGGATGAAAGAAAACGCTTGATCGAGACTACAGCGCAGCAGCGCAACAAAAGTCGTCCATGTCTGTCGCGAGTACATTGTACACACGTGGTTACTTTGCAACGCCAGACCACTGTCGTAGTGTGTTCTTTGTGCGATGGACGCTCGTCAGACGCAATACTGTGAATGGTACAGCGCCAGCGTCTTCGCTGACGCTCGTGTGAGCGTCCTTGTCAGCGTCCAGGACGCTTGCAGGACGCGTACTGTGAACCGGGCTGTAGTCTAATTTTAATTAATTAATTAATTAAGTCAAAAAGAGGGAGACTCTGTAGGGAAACTTTGTCATGCGATAGTAAGGCATTACAACTAGTAGATGCCGTCAAATGTAAGAGTTTACCGCACTGGAGGTGGTGACTGCTGCAGACACTGTACAGTACTTGAGAGAAAGAACTACGCCAGTGAATCACGTGACCTCCTTTTTAAATTAACACGGGGTCGCCAACTTGACTGTGGCATGTACAGTGTGTGGTACTTATAGGTTGTGGTTTGCGTTTATGTCGACATTTGCAACAGTGGCGGAATGACTCCCAATTGGGGGGGGGCCTTCATGGTTAAAGGATCCCCACTTCCCCCCGGGAATACATACATGAATATTTAATATGGAAAATTATACGTACACACACACACACACACACACACACACACACACACACACACACACACACACACACACACACACACACACACACACACGTGCAAGCGCTTGTGATATCGTGGTATGTGGAATTAAACTTTACACTAGCAATGCATATTTTTACAGTTAGTCACCTTTATCATGTTTTAGAACACTATCCAATTATAGCCCGTGGCCACAAACTTCAACAAAACTTGGCATCTAACAGCAACCAAAATGTCTTCTTCTTACATCAGATTCACCCTTCAGGTGAAACAGAACTTTGGGCATTGGCTTGGCTTGTAAAGATTGTCTGCAATTTATAGTATACATGCAAAATAGGCAGTTGTTTAGTCACTCTTGGGTGAAGCTACTTTGTAGATACAGATTTTAATAATATGTGTTCCAAGGCAGAGAAAGTCTCAGATGGAGCAGATGATATGGACACTGCCAGAAAACGACAGAGGAGTTTATGCCGTTTTGACAATAGTCTTTGTCGTTGTCTTTATTGAGAGCTTCACATATTGTTTGAATACTTGTCACCTTAGGTAGTTATGGGAAAGCCTTATGCAGTGTATATCATGCATCAGCTTTGGCTGAGAATGAAAGTGATCAGCAAGTAGGTCATTATTGTAGGAGGATCTACGGAATCTTTTTCATTTGCTCTCATACTCTCTCCTGTTTGCTGTATCCAGCAATTGAGATTTGATGTGTAAGAGGGGATTCAGCACTTTTTTTTGACGAAATCTGGCTTCAGCGTCTCCAAGAAGAATATTGAATGCTTTAAAATACAGCTGCTAATAGAAAATCCCTTGGTGCTTGATGCATGTGAGGTGCACTTGTGTTCTAGTCATGAAAGTAGCTTTCTTTAATTGCATAGCAACATGTCTAGAATGTTTGGCGACAAGAGTGTACTTGTCACATTTCACTTACATGGTATGCTGCCTATAATACTTCAGAATGAAGGTTGTTTTCAGAGTTGGGGAACGCTGCATTTCAGCCCCTCATCTTCGCAGCCACTGATTTAGAGGTTGGTGTAATGGTAAATACTTTATGATGCTGACATATCAGTAATATGAATAATCGATTCAGTAAAAGACCAAATACTTACATTGTAATAGTCTTTGTCGTTTAGTTGTTCGAATGCTAATTTGTGCCATTCCTGACGAGAGCACACAGCGGTTACTTACAGCAGCGCTCTTTTTAAAGCACATGTTGGTATTCTCATTTGCGATTCCATCTCTGATAGCTGTGCTAATAATAGAGACGACAGCACAGCTATACTTGTTTGGATCCTGGACACGTTTCTTTTAATCTGCTATAGCTTCACACATCAACAACTTAGAATGATCTCTTTTAGGTATTGTTTGTGATTAGCTTCTCTGATTCTGAGTCTAATATGTGGGGATGCAACCAGACTGTCACCCTAAAATGCAGCAACATGCTTCAAATCACAGCTAGTAATAAAACTTTGTGGTACGAAAGTAACAAACAGTATTACAACTAATCTGATAGCGTGTCACTGCCTGGTGGTATATATAGTGCTCATTAGAGGTAACGGACATTGTATACTGTTACAGACTTTGGTTAGTCTTGATCGCACTGTGATTTCTTCCATTTACCTCCATCACTTTACCTTCACTATAATCACTAAACAGCACTATAATTCCGAGCTCTGTGGACAGATTTTATAGAATTACCACAAGTGGTCTTGGCTTGACTTACTGGATGTCCAGTTCTTTTTTGAGATTGTCAATCCTTGCGTACATTTCTTGATGATATGATGAGAGCCACGTTAGATTTACTTCTCTCTCACCTGTTGTTGTAGCATAGTGGATCTCTGCCGAATGTGGCATGCACATTGGGCCACAGAGAAAATTTGTTATATTTACCCAGGGAACAAGATTTGCTTTATCTGTGATGTCCAATAGTGAAATTCTATGATAGAGAAATTTTAATTTGTTTATTATGGCGGAGGTAAGTGCTTTGTGAGTGCACTAACTTGTACTCTGTTGCAGCTGCAAGAGTAAGTTTACAACTGCACGATTATGCAGCAACCACTGGTGAGGCAAAGGTTAAAAGGACATCAGCAGCAGCAGGAGCAGCAGCCGCAAGCCCAACAACCTCAACATGCTCGAAACAAGAAGGTGCGTGTTTGTTGTGTGTGTGTGTGTGTGTGTGTGTGTGTGTGTGTGTGTGTGTGTGTGTGTGTGTGTGTATGTGTGTGTGTGTGTGCATGGCATGTCACACAGCTGCCACTGGCCATTGATCAAATTAAATCGGAAACCGAATCATGAGATTAATGTATGTTGATACCATATTCGCCTGTAATGACGCCATACCGAAATAACGCCCATGCCCGTATATACGCCCATGTGTCGCTGGTCAGAACTTTCAGCCCGAAAAAAACGCTCGTGTCCAAGTATATGCCCATGGCCCACTAGATGCCCACGGTACGCATATGCAGACAAAACAAAATAGGGTCCATGGAATGTTCGTTTCCGTCTGTGTGCGTTTGATCAGCTGGCCGGTGTCTGTATTGCATGAAAGTGCTTACTATTCTTCGTTGCAATTAGCGATCCTGATGCTTTGACAGGCTTCAAGCCGACTACTCCGGTTTGCGTGTGTATTGTCTAGTTTTCTGTGTGTCTGTGCTGATGATGCACGGATACCAGTACCTTTGATCTTGCAAATGGATAATAGCAAGCATTTGTGGTATTTCTGTCTTCAAGTGTTTAGACGATGACTGGCCAAACGACAGCATATTGCATGTAACCATGTATACGCCTGGGACCAAAATAACGCCCATGCTCTAGTATATGCCCAGAAAAAAAGCGTTTCTTTTCTATACGCCCAGGGCGTTATTACAGGCGAATATGGTAGTCTATACAGAGTAAGACATAGACTATCTTAATATCTTAAATTCGCTTATGACACCTCTCCATTAATTAAGTTTAATCAGAGAACATTAGGTGAGTGCTTAATGCTTTAATTGCATTTGTGTATTGAAGCAAGCCTAATGTCTTTCTTGTTGTTTGTTATAGGAGCAGTTTGTTTGGTGTTGTTATTGGGTGTACCAATAATTATTTACTTACTTTCATCATCTGCCTTAGCAAGTGGCAAGCATGAGGTTGGACACGAGCATAAACTTGATTTAAGTGTTATTCACAGCACAGGTCAGTATATTTGTGAAGTACATTGTTCATTGGCATACTATAGGGAGCAACTGTGTAGCAGTTGTTAGTTGTTGTGTAGGCGTTGACTGCTGTTGTTCAGGTTTATATATATATAAGTATATATATATATATATAAGTATATATATATATATATATATATATATATATATATATATATATATATATATATATATATATATCTTACCCGATTGTATACATTCACTGTTTATATTTCGTTCCTGTAGCTGCATGGAATAAGATTCATTCACAGAGCGAGCTCGATCCTGAGTTCAACTTTGATCAGCAGTCTAGGTAGCTTGGAGTATAGGGATGCACTAGGCGCCGCTCTATTACTGTGCTAGGCTACGTGAACAATACGATCAGGAAGCTCGTGTACGAATTCGGGAACATTTGGAGCCTGGCAGTGCATACACGGTAAAACTTCGAATTCCGCTCTCCTAGAGTCTCTTGGAGAGCTCGAGGAAGTCCTCTCTCACAGAGAGGTTGGCAAATACGTACAGCTTACATTGGGACAGGATGCCAGCATTGAAAGGAAACAAGTAGAGTACGAATGGAAGGTCAAGTCGGTTGCAATTGTACAGAGTACGGAGACGTCATTATATCTACAGCCGGGCCTTTATGGCACGTGATGACGTTCCCGTGTGTGATTGGTGGCTACCTGCGTAATCAGACGAAAAAAGCGACGTACAGTACTCTTGAGCTACAGCCGTTCAGACACTGGACTTGATCTGCTACAGCTTCGCACGTCAGGCGAATTAGAAGGAGTTGTTGAGGTAGCCTGTTGCTCTTGTCTAATCTAGCTAAAGTGTAACGTTGAGTGAAATCGAATGGGAGGGGTTTGGCTACACTCTAGTTATCTAGAGGGAAACTTTGAGTGCTTTCGATTGGGCGCACTGGTTCGCGCACTCAGTTAGTTGATGTCCAATCGGAGTGCAAAGGCGGAGCCTAGTGCTTTTTTTCGACTCGGCAGCTATGTGTATCTCAGTTGTAGCTACAACACCAGCACCAGCTCTGAACAGAAGGGGAGATGCTGACGAAAATGGGTAAGTGCGGAAATTGCCCTACATCGGCCGGTTCTCTTCCAGATACCTTACCAGATACTGGAGTCGTAAAAAGTGAGTCGCTGTATGCATCAGACGGCCGCCAGTTCAGAGGCAGAAGCCTAGACTTTCGTTATCCGTCTTGTTTACGCGCACACTCAATAATTATAGGAGGAGGGGAATGGGAGGAGCGAACTGAAATGGGAGCAGCAAACTTACTCTTGGAGGTGGTGCATTCAGTACGCAAACTAAACTGGTGAGAGCACTGAACCGAATCGAACGCGCCCAAATAAGCGATAGTAAAGCATTACAATGGGAGAGTTTACTACTGAGGACTGCAGACACTGCACAGGAGAGAAAACTGATTAGTCTACTGTACATGGTGTACTGATATATTGGATCAGGTGACCTACTCATAAACACGAGGTTGTCAACTTGACTGTGTGACTATGTGTGGTACTTACAGATTGTGGTCACGCTACGTTTGTGTTTGTGTTAAAATTTACAGCAGTGCAACTCTCAAGTTGGGGCACTTCATGAAAGGACCCCCTCCTATTTTTGATATGGAGAAATTATGCTTTAGACACACACACACACACACACACACACACACACACACACACACACACACACACACACACACACACACACACACACACACACACACACACACACACACACACACAGACAAGTGTTAAGCCCTTCACGCCTGTGTTGTCCCCAACGAGACAGTTTTGAGGATAGTCTCCCCTTCCTTTAGAGACAGGGCTATTTGGGCAATGCTTCGTAAATCTAGATTGTCTGCAATTTCTGTATACATGCGCATGCACTATTAGGCAGTTTTTGGTCACTCTTGGGTCAAACTACTTTGTAGATACAGTTTTACGTGTTCCAAGGCAGAGAAAGTCTCAGATGTAGCAGATGATGTGGATGCTATCAGAAACAACAGCAGTTTATGTTGTTCTGACAATAGGCTTTCTTCATTGTTTTCATTGAGAGCTTCACATATTGTTTGACTACTTGTCACCTTGACATAATCTGGCTTCAGCGTATCCAAGAAGAATATTGGATGCTTCAATTTACAGCTGCTAATAGAAAATCTCTTGGTGCTTGATGCATGTGAGGTGCACTTGTGTTGTCTAGTCACAAAAGTAGTTTTCTGTCAAATTTCTAGGCCAGAGTTCTCTAGAATGTTTTGCGACAAGAGTCTAAAACTTGTCACATTGCAATGTTGCCTATAATACTTCAGAATGAAGGTTGTTTCCAGAGTTGGAGAAAAGCTGCATTTCAGTCCACCAGCTTTGCAGCCAGTGGGCGCTTTCACACACAGGGTTAACTTGAGTTTAATCGGGTTAACTTTGGATTAGACTCCAATTACCCCAGTCGTGTGAACGCGAGTTTAGTAAACCCAAGTTAACCCTGGTTAAGACTGGGGTTAAGTGAGGGTTAAACTTACCTTGGCTCAGAGTAGGGTTAGACCGGTTAAAACTTGCTAATGTTAAGCAAAGACATGCTCTAATGTATGCAAAAAACGCCCTAGAGTCAATCACACCAATGTACAAATAGCTTCTCCTTGTTCTGCTTTGGGCATTACTGCTTTCCTATTCTCAAGCAGTAACTTCAAGCAACGGATGTATTCGCTCTACTCTAGGTCTTCTGCATCTAATTATCCGTGTTCTACGTGTAAGTTGGTTGGAGTAGAGTTATCATAACTCTACTCGAGTTATCCTAACCCAAGTTAGTATTGTCACAATGTGTGTGAAAGCGCTCACTGATTTAGGTTGGCGTAATGGTAAATACTTTATGATGTTGACATATGAATAATATGAATAATTGATTCAGTAAAAGACCAAATACTTACATTGTAATAGTCTTTGTTGTTTAGTTGTTCAAATGCTAATTTGTGCCATTCCTGATGAGATCACACAGTCGTTACTTACAGCAGTGCTCTTTTTAAAGCACATGTTGGTATTCTCATTTGTGATTCCATCTCTGATAGCTGTGCTAATAATAGAGACGACAGCACAGCTATACTTGTTTGGATCCTGGACACGTTTCTTTTAATCTGCTATAGCTTCACACATCAGCAACTTAGAACGATCTCTTTTAGGTATTGTTTGTGATTAGCTTCTCTGATTCTGAGTCTAATATGTTGGGATGCAACCAGACTGTCACCCTAAAATGCAGCAACATGTTACTAAATGCTTCAAATCACAGCTAGTAATAAGACTCTGTGGTACGAAAGTAACAAACAGTATTACAACTAATCTGATAGTGTGTCGCTGCTTGGTGGTACATGTAGTGCTCATTAGAGGTAACGGATATTGTATACTGTTACAGACTTTGTAAGACTGGCACAGTTACGGTATGAACTAAACCACTGACTTTGGTTAGTCTTGATCACACTGTGATTTCTTCCATTTACCTCCATCACTTTGCCTTTACTATAATCACTAAACAGCACTATAATTCCGAACTCTGTGAACAGACTTGATAAAATTACCACAATATGTCTTGGCTTGACCTACTGTATGTCAGGTTCTATTTTGATGTTGTCAATCCTCGCGTAGATTTCTTGATGATATGATCAGAGCCACTTTAGATTTACTTCTCTCTCACCTGTTGTTGTAGCATAGTGGATGTCTACCGAATGTGGGATGCACATTGGGGCACAGAGAATTTTGTTGTCTTTACCCAGGCAACAAGATTTGTTTTATCTGGGACGTCCAATAGTGAAATTCTATGATAGAAGAATTTTAAAATTTATTATGGCGGAGGTAAAAAGTGCTTTGTGAGTGCATTTGTACTCTTTTGCAGCTGCAAGAGTAAGTTCACAGCTACACGATTATGCAGCAACCACAGTTGAGGCAAAGGCAAGGACGTCAGCAGCAGCAGCAGCAGCAGCAGCAGCCGCCGCCGCCGCAAGCTCAACAACCTCAACATGCTCGATTCGAGGTGTGTGTGTGTGTGTGTGTGTGTGTGTGTGTGTGTGTGTGTGTGTGTGTGTGTGTGTGTGTGTGTGTGTGTGTGTGTGTGTGTGTGTGTTCACAGCACATCACACAGCTGTTGCTGGCCGTTGATCAAATCACATCGGAAACTGAATCATGAGATTAATTGCCGAGCGTAGCGAGGCTTCTAATCCGGGTCGCACAACAGAAATGGGCGTGGTCCTATATGGGTCTCCATCGAGCTTTTTGGTATATATATATATGTGTACACACAAATCTCAAAATTTCTCCTCCCCACGATCACATTTCATGATAGGACCTACCTTAAAAAGTCGTTTCCGTGTCCGACTACAGATGAGTTTAAGAACGATTCGTGCAAGTGACCAAACCACGAAGAAAATGCTTCATGAAGTTTCGTCACCCCATCTTTTTGTATTGTAGCTAGGGATTGTGTGTACTTGATGACCAAGAAACACCTTCAGGAGTTGAATGCCACCTACAGTCAACTATTCACACATCCCATACTACAATCAATCCTTTACTACACTGTGCTGCATCTAACACTGTTGATAGTCAATGTTTGCTGATATCAATTTCTATGTCAGTAAATACCATACCACTGTCGTTACAACAGAACTGAGTGCATACCTAGACTGTACATTTCAATTGCCTTGATCACGATCCCAAAACGACAACTACCTATACCAGGCCTATATACGTAATCTAAACTACTAGGAAGTTTGCATGTTTACTTCCATGACAGCTAGGATTTCAACAAATACCTATTGTCTAGCTAGGACTCAGTAGACGGTCTGAAATTTCTGTTGGACATGTTACTCATGAACTTGAGGCGCCTACGGATACCACACAACTAGTTTATGTTGATAGCCTATACAGAGTAAGACATCTTGATAGACTATCTTGATGGCTTCGTTTAGTAGAAATCTCGTTCACCATTGCAGACATGTGACCAATTGTGAACACCATCAACATCAACTTGTTGCTACAATATTGCAGTGTAACATATTGGAGACATGCTTATGCTACACTGTCCTGTGCTACACTGTTCTGTGCTACACTGTGCTGTGCTACACTGTGCTGTATGTGCTACACTGTACTGTGCTACACTGTCCTGTGTTACACTGTGCTGTACGTGCTACACTGTGCTGTGCTACACTGTCCTGTGCTACACTGTCCTGTGCTACACTGTCCTGTGCTACACTGTGCTGTGCTATGCTGTGCTGTGCTACACTATGCTGTTTAGGTGAATGGCACATGTAGAAAACCAGACTTAATGAAGGTGTTGTGGTTGTATTTTGTAGAGATTAGGAGAGTGGTTAAGCTATGTGAAGACTATTCTTGAAGCATATAGAATACTAGTTAGCATTGGCTTAAGTGCTGGTTTACAATTTTTGATAAAATACCAAGCAAGCATTCCTTCATTCATTCAAGCTCTGCTCTTAATTGGATTTATTTTACTGTTTCTACTGGTTACTTATTGTATTAGCAGTTTTGATGGACGAGTGTATTGTGCAGTTGTAGCAGTTCCATTTGTGATAATATGGGGTAAGCAATTCTTTCAACTTTTAATGCATAGTTGACAATTGATTTATCTACAATGACATGTGTCGTAGTTATTGCATTTGAAAATAGAGATCCTTCTCCTGGAACTTGTTGGGATTATGTTCAAGACAGAAGTTTTGAGCTATCTAACAGAATTGACTTTGAAGAACACATAGGAATAGATTCACTACGTTCTTCCAAACTTCTCAACAACTGGGATTTGGACGAAATAGGTGAAATGAGGGCAAGCTGGACAGTGGACAATACTCGTTGGTTGTTGACAAAACTTCTGCCTTGGACGGGCAATCCAGGATTCATTGTGTTCTGTTGTTTACTACGTGAAAAGAACAAATTGCCGAGAATTGGATGGGAAGTTTGTGATGCTTGTGCAGAATTTGATTTTCAAAAGTGCAACATGTCCAAGTCAGAAGGTTTGTCTTTGACTAATTGTGCCAGTCAGTAGTTATAAAAGGATGATAGTAACTCAATCTACTTACTAGTATTTACATGATTATTAGTATTTATTGGTTTTGTTTGTGTTATGCTTTAGCTCATGCTTATGTAAACAGAGATCTTCCTTATGAAACATGTTGGGATCTTATTGTATACAAAGGGCTTCAACTGTCCAAAAGCATTATCTTTGAAGATCACATAGGAGTAGATCGACTACGTTCTAACAAACTTATTGATTACCAGGATTCAAAGAAAATAATGAGTTTGAGGGCAAAGTGGACAGTTGAAGATACTTACTGGTTGCTGACAGAAGTTCTTCCTTGGAAAGGCAATTTAGGATTCATTAAGTTTTGTTGTTTACTACTTGCAAAGTACAATAATTTGCCAGACGGTGCATGGAAAGTTTGTCATGATTGCGAGGAATTTGACTTTAGAACATGCAACATCTCTCAATCAGTGGTGTTTTTTGTTGACTCATCTTGTGTGTCTGTGGTCATTGGTATACTAGATGTTGACATACTCATTCATATGAAGTACTTGACTGACACAGATCATGATCAGAAGATCTCGCCATCTCAAGTTGTTCATAATGCATCAATTGTCTGCGTTGATAAAAACATCACTGCTACTCTAATTCTGAATATTGATAAAAAGTACATTGACGAAGATGCATTTCAAAGGAACATAGCTCGGCAACTGAAAGTTGATCGTTCTGAGGTACAGTTAGTTTCTTGGAAAAGAAATAGCACATGGATGTTGCTACGTCTCTCAGTCAGAGCTGGATTACGACTTGTGGAGACGTTTAGTAAGGAAGAGTCTAGAAATCAATTTGGTCAAATGATAGGAAAGACATTGTGTGCAAATTCAGCAAGAAATGTCTCTATTCAGGTGAAGATAGGTGATTTGCCACCCTCTACAATACATGTTACTCCTACTGGAATTTTTCCAATCAAATTCGCTAATGACACCTCTCCATTAATTAAGTTTAATCAGAGAACATTAGGTGAGTGCTTAATGCTTTAATTGCATTTGTGTATTGAAGCAAGCCTAATGTCTTTCTTGTTGTTTGTTATAGGAGCAGTTTGTTTGGTGTTGTTGTTGGGTGTACCAATAAGTATTTACTTACTTTCATCATCTGCCTTAGCAAGTGGCAAGCTTGAGGTTGAACAAGAGCATAAACTTGATTCAAGTGTTATTCACAGCACAGGTCAGTATATTTGTGAAGTACATTATTTATTGGCATACTAGGGAACAACTTTGTAGCAGTTGTTAGTTGTTGTGTAGCAGTTGACTGTTGTTGTTCAGGTTTAGTCTGAACTTGTAGCAATGGTGGTCGTGCACTTTACAATTGAGATGCTCTCATGAGGCTTGTTATAGGAACTGATCTTAGTCTTTATCTCTTGGTTCAATAAAATTAATTGTGTCTTTATAGACTATTATGATGTTGTTTGTTATTGTTGATGTAGGAGCAACAATGAAAAGTTTCAAAATTAATCAAATGGTCCAGTTGCCACTGTCGACAATTGCTCTAGTATTTTTGTTTCACTGTTGTATGCTATATTGTTAGTGTGCTAATTGTGGTGTGTTGGTACTGCTATATATGTAGCAATTAAGAAATGTGAGGGAACAAGTACGTCACTTGTTTTATGTGCTTGATGGTTTAGATGATGAACTAAAGGAGCGTAAAAGTCAGGTGATCAATATAGGTAGTTTTTTGTAATTGCTTTGATGTGAAGGAAATATGTCTGCAGGTCAGTGACATTGATGAAAGACTTCAGAACAGAAGAAAAATGAATAAACAGAACAGGAAAACATTAGATGAACTTACAAGTGATAACTCATTACCGGCAGTCAAGGTTATGAATGTTAGAAGTGTTTGGACAGTTTTACTTAAATGCCCATTTTGTTTTTACAGGATGTGACACCGAATGATATGTCTGTTGCTACTTGCTTTGCAAGGATGAAATGGAAAGAGAACGCTACTCAAGCACACATGATTGTATGTACTACAGAAAGAGGCTTATAATATGTTTGTGTCTTTGTAATTAAATGTGGTTTAGAAACAGTTGAGTGTAGTGAAAAGTTCTCAAGAGCGGATAGAGTTGAAGTTATCACAGACATCGCAGGTAGAATGTATTGCTGTGGCTTTCAAATGCTTGATTTAATGAGTTAATTTCTGTGACGTTGCTGGTGTTTAGTTGTCACCATTAACGGCATACACATTGATAGAAAGATTGCAAAGAAGAGTCGATAATCTCAAGCTTGTAATGAAAAAGAGCAAAAACAAAAGACCAGAGGAATCAGATAATGTTTTGCCAAGTGAGGCTGTGTTTTGTATATTGGATAGGCTAAGTGAATGTGTTAGGGGTCATCCATAATTGTCAACATTTACTCAAGCGTACAAAGCATAAGGGGGAGGGGTAAGAGTAGTTGTACGCTTTTGGGGCCAAGCATAAAATGTCTATGATTTCATTTGGTCTAGAAGTAGATAGGAAGTGATACTATGTCAGGATATTGCAGTTACATGTACACGTGTTGTATCTACATTTGTATATCTGTTGCAAGCGTAGGACGAGTAGACTATAACACACGCGCTATGTTTGACGCGTACATGGCGTTGGATGGTGGGTACTCTGTGATAGGTACTAACAGATCTGTCTAAGAGACCTTTATAAAACATGGGCGAACAGGTACCAGCAGTTTGTGGGCGCTTTGTCTTTGCATGTCATCCCATCTTTGTCTCGTGAGGAAGCTTTGCAGAAAGTGCAATGACAATGGAAGACTGCTGGCCAGAACCACGGAATGTGCATATCGATCTTCCAAAGGGCTTCTATTTAATGTAAAGAAATAGTTTCACATGAACAACATTCTTAATTAAGTACGCTTAGGGGAGGGGGTATGCAGAAGAGAGTACATTTGTCCACTTGAGTAAATGTGGTCAATTATGGATGACCCCTTGATGTTTATACCAAGTGAATTATTGATATATGTAGTCTACACAGTAGAATACAGTGGGACTGGGTTAGCAATGCGAATTCATCTTGCTTGATTAAGGGCGGCACATCTCCATTACCACCTTTAGTAAAAACATGTTTTTCAAGCTTAAGATTAATTTAGCACGTCTCAGGTAGCGTTAAATCTGTTTAAATGTGAATCTAAACAGCTTTCACTAAAATTAGTAAACATGATTTAGACCGTGTCTCCACTAGCGCCTAAACATGTTTACAAGTTGTTTTAGCGTAAACGTGTTTACAATCCAGCGTGTCTCCACTAGTGTTAAACATGTTTAAAACGAAACTTAAACAGCTTCAGCTAAACCTGTTTCGGAGGTAGTTTAGCTAACGTGTTTAGGTTTAAAATATCACGTGATGCTAGCGTGCGCATGGTCAAAGATGCACCCCAATGCTCTTCTCTTGTTTTGCCGTCTCTTCTTTATCATTTGGAGGCTCGTTGAAGAAGACCGTCTCAGAGAGTCTTATAGACGACAGCAGATATTGTTGAGGGAAAGATCAGAGCGGTTTTCTCGTTACCTTCAACGAAGACGAAGACTTGTAACTCTGTGCTGTTCTCTGGTGACCAGTAGACGATCTCCAGTTGTCTGGTGCCATGAGAGAAGAGATAACTTTTGGCAAGAGACTGTTTGGCAGCACTGGAGGGAAGAAGATTGGAAGAGTAATATGAGGATGAAAAAGGAGACATTTCTTTCTCTTTGTAGAGATCTCAGACCTCTTTTGACAAGACAAGCTACTCGGTTTCGCAGACCTGTTGGAGTAATGAAGAGAGTAGCCATTGCTCTCTGGCGTCTCAGTGGGACATGTGAGTATCGAACCACAGGACATCTCTTTGGTGTGGGGAGGTCAACAGCTCACAGAATCACACGTAATGTTTGTGATGCAATTATGGAGTTAATTTTTCAATCCTATATCAGACAACCAAGTAGGAGAGAAATTCAAAGTAGCATTGACGGCTTTGAAAGAATTTGTGGTTTCCCTCAGGTAGTCGGTGCAGTAGATGGGACACATATAGAAATAAGGGCTCCCACAGAATGCCCTGAGGACTACGTAAATCGAAAAGGATTTCATTCCATTCAACTACAAGCTGTTGTTGATTCGTCTTTGCGATTTACAGACATTTTTGTCGGATATCCTGGGAGTGTCCATGATGCTCGTGTGTTTTCCAACAGCCCTTTGTTCAGAGTGCATGAACATACTGGAATATTTCCAGAGGAAGGTTTGAGAAATATATGTGGTGTTGATGTCAATGCACTAATACTTGGAGATTCCGCTTATCCACTATTGCCATGGCTAATGAAACCATTCCCTGAAAGTGCTAATATGTCAGCTGAGAAGAGAAACTTTAACTACAAACACAGTAGTACTAGGATGGTTGTGGAGCGGGCGTTTGGTATGCTTAAGGGAAGATGGAGGTGCCTAAGCAAGTGTCTAGATGACAATGCCCTAAATGCTATTACAACTATTATTTCTTGCTGCACACTTCACAATTACTGCCTAGTGCAACAAGATGGAGTTGAAGAAGAGTGGCTGCAACGACGACCAGGAGAGCCTTATTATGAATGTGTTGACGATCATGCAGGCAGAGTCAGAGGAAGAGCTCATATGATAAGACAAGCTGTAGCTGAGTATCTGATGTGACATTGACTAATTATAATGAAACTCTCAACAGCTTTGACAAAAAACACTTCAATGGTTTATTTCTTCATGGCTTCAAAGAAGCCATGCATAATGTCCTTCATGAATGTCATTCTTTTGTTATCCTGTTCTTCCTCCCACTGCCTTCTACTCTCCTCCTCCTTCTCTCTTCTTGCTGCCTCCTTTTCCAACATATCATCATCCATCTCTTTGAGTTTAGTGGTCAGTAATTGTACGAGGTGCTCATTCCTTGTTTTCTTCTCTGTACCACTGCCTTTCATTTTCTTTTGTCCCGCAGTCCTGCCTACATACAACATTGGTTAGTTAACACTGTCTTCATCCTTGTCCTATCCACCTGTACCTGTGTCATCAGTCCTTTTACGTTTTCCTTTCCCTTTCTTCAACGCAACAGTGGCATCAACATCCCTTTCTGTATTGCAGCCTTCCTCTTCATCCTCAACTCCAGACCTACTAATAGGTGTCTGCTCATGAGATGTAGACCTGGATGAGATCATGACGGTACTTTCTTCGCTGTCTAATTTGCAGCTAGAAAAACTGGCATTGTCTTCTTTGTCACTGTCAGGCACCACCACACTAGCAAGAACAGAATTGGAAATACTACAAAGAGACTTGTCGACTTTTGAAAAACCTGGAATCTTCTTCTTGTCCGTCATCATCTACTGGCATGCTCCCAATTAGAACAGCTGGAGCAACTGATCTCCTTGTCCCTAGTATCTGACATTCATTTGTGGGAATGATTAATATATTAGTAGGAATAATCCATCTTTTAGTTTATTAATTGACTTGACATACCTTGTCCAGGATATCAAAGTAAGGCCACACAACCCCTCCCCTGCCTGTTTTTTTACTGTCCCGTCTTTAATCTTCTTATAACGACTTTCCAAATTGTGTAGTCTGCTCTTGCACTGTTCCCAAGTTCTAAAATAGCCATTGTCCTCTAGTTCCCTTGCAATATCGTTCCAAATTGGACGATTTCTGCCCATTTCTCGTAACCTCCTTTGCATTTCATTCTGGCCCCAGATATTAATTAAGGTGATCGTTTCATCCACAGTCCACATAGGAGAGCGACGCCTTTCTCCCCCAGAGTTCGAACTTCCCTCTCCCAAAACCAAAGTGTTGTCTACAATGGATGTGTTGCACTCCAACGCATTCTTACAGGCTTCCACCCACGAATTGTGCAAATTGGACATCGTGATCAAAGAAGAAATCCCGGATAATATTCTAGAGTTCCGGTACTAGCGCAATAGGTGGAGACGCTTCTTTTCTAAACATGTTTAAGTTCTAAACATGTTTAAAGCTGAACTAGTTTAAAGCAGCGCAAGTGGAGACATGCCCTTAGAGGTAGTTTAGCTCAAGTGGTTTGTGTTTAACAGTTAGGGTTATGGGTTAGGGTTAGGGTTACGGTTACGGTTAGGGTTAGAGTCAGAGTTAGGGTTGCACGTAGATGAACCCTAATTTTTGTAGGGCCTTGCACTGTTTTTTTCTCTGGGCAATAGTTGAAAAAGACTGCATCAGGCAGTCTCAGAAACAGTATAAGATGTCGCAGAGAGCAAAGAGAGCGATTTATTTGACATATCAAACTACCAATGTCCCATCTCTCACTATTACTGTGCACTCCTACACGTCGTCTGATGCTTTCACCCATGCATCTTCCAACACAGCAGTAGAAAGAAGTCTGGTGAAGTATGAAGTCCCGGATAATAATGTTGAGATTGCAGATTTACTAAGTGACAAGTAAAGACGCTTCCTAACTAAAAATGTTTAGATTCTAAGAAAGTATTAAACCATTTTAATCCAGGGAGCACGATACATGGTTGTGTAAATTTGCCCAAACAAAGAACAGTCAAACTAGTTAGTTATTAATATAGAATTGTTGCATACATTTGTGATGTTGTGTGTTTGCAACAGAAACAGCAGTATGTATTTTGTGGTTGTTATGTACTGACATTGTAGCTGTTCTGCAGTCAGTTTATTAGATCAGTATCTTTGTTGTTGTGTATTTGCAGGTGCTATTGATAGTCTCGGTCCTATTGTTAAGGTTGAGTATGAAGTAGCTGTGAAAAAGGGGAAGTTGCCAATAATGCGAGGGAACATTGACTTGTTTGGTGAAGAAGATGCCATTGCAATGCCAGTTGCCTGCTTTACTGGTGAAGGGTGAGTAAGTGGTGTGTTTGACTTGTGAAAAGGTCTCGTGTTCAAACACTCAATCTGTAGCAATGAAGTAGCTAGCGATGAAGCAATTCAGGAAGTCGCGTGTGTTCAACGACAAAGACCAGTAAGTACACAAGCTACATGTATGTTCTTGTATCTCTACACAGTGTCGTGGTTATGGGGATGTATGGACCCCAAAGTTTTTGGCGAGCGTGGACCCCAAAACTTTTAGGGCGTGGTGGTTTCCGATAGCCCAAGCTTTATTAATCAACGAGCTCATGTGGCCCGTCCTTCGTACGGGCAAGATACTGTAATGTAAAGATAGGTCTGTGGACACGTCACGTGCAATCTTAGTTGCGAGGTCCCGGATGTGCTGAATGAATTCGAATCTTGCTCTTCGCGCTTGTTTCGGCAAGAAACGACACGTTCGACGCCTAATTGCGTCGTCGTGGGAGAAGTCAGGAAGACGACCACAGTCTCACTTTCGACCCTTGGCATCTATTCGACACGTGTCCAGTTTCAAAAATCCCGTTGATTGGATTATTGATCCCGTTGAAGCCATTTCGACAGTCTCGTTGCGGAGAACAGGTGTATCGAACCTGGCACCTATAATTTCGACGTGAATCCTGTAACGTGCAAGTCACGTGCAATACTTACCCGGATAATCTGTTCCCCGTATATAACGAATGCCGACTCTCGCCATTTCGACAGTCCCGTTGAACGTCGTCTCTTCGAAGACGTTGATGGCGTTTCGGGCAACAGGTGCATCAAACACGGCAGCTCTAGTCTCGCATAGCCAAACCCCTCCCATCAGATATCAAGAAGGGGAGTGGCTACGGTGGGCGTATTTTTTCAAGACCCGGATATCAGCAAAAATATCTTTCGTTCCCACCGCCGCCGGCAATAAACGACACGCTCGGCGCGTACCGTCCGATGAATTGGGCGTGCGCAAGCCAAATTCGGCCGAAATCAGACTGGCCGTCTTCGAGAAACGCTTGTACGAACAGACAGACAGACAGACAGACAGACGGACAGACACCTCTCCTTTATCTAGATAGATATCATATGCATATTTCCATATCTAAAGACAACATCTAGTGATACCTACTAGGCGGCATGTTGATTTACTCACCCACAAGTTTACCTCTTCCCCGGATGCCCTAGGGTAGCCTGTCACGTGCATGCATAGAGTGTAATGTACAGAGTCGTTTAGGGTGGGTATGGTGTGTGAATGAGCACACTGTGATTGGCTATCTAGAGTAGCTCGTTTCTTGTTGCTCATTCAAATCTATCAATGGTTTTGTAAACGCAATGTGCGCGAGTGAGGAGAAGACGACGCGATAAAAGTCTAGAAATTTTGACAAGTTTACAGGATGTTGATATCTCTGGGTAGCAGGCTGTGAACAGTGAGTGAGTTACAAATTTATTCTTGGTAAATTGTCTTTGTCTAGTTTCACAGAAATGTGTTTAGTACAGTCTGTTCATTTTGGTGTGAGTGTACACGTGTAATGCCATATATGGAGGTGCCCTCTAACATTGGCGGGAACTGTTGGCACCAAATTAATCTGTAGATCACATGACTGTCGCAACTGCGCAATACCGGTTTATTTTAAAAATTGTTGGATTCTTAGCTAGCTAGACATCAAAGTCAAGTGGAAATGAACGACTTCCCTAGCGACTGGGAATGTGAAGAGCAAAGTGGAGAGATGGACGAGCCAACAGAATTGCTAAGTTTTTCACAAGACTCACGCGATCACGTTGACACTGCAGTGTCAGTTGCTAACTTTGTTGATGAAGGGTGAGTAAGTGATGTGTTTGATTTGTGAAAAGGTCTCGTGTTCAAACACTCAATCTGTAGCGTTGAAGTAGAGGCTAGCGATGAAGCAATTCAGGAAGTCACGTGTGTTCAACAACAAAGACCAGTAAGTACACAAGCTACATGTATGTCTTTGTATCTCTACGCAGTGTCGTGGTTACGGGAAGTATGGGCCCCCAAAACTTTTGGCGAGCGTGGACCCCCAAAACTTTTGGTGCGTGGTGGTTTTCCGACATCCCAAACCTTGTTAATTAATTTGTTGCTACATGACTTGCATGAGCAGCTTAACAGTGCTGGTCCAAAAAAATCCAGATATGGTATATGATATTTTATTTTGCTAGTTATTTTCAACTTTAATTTGTGTGATTGCGGTGACAATACAACCTTTTCTGGTTGCAGGTATCCACTAGAAATATCATTTCACCTGAAGGAAATGTGGTTGCTGAGAACAGTGCTCTTAAAGACGAGAACAGTGCTCTGAAAACAGACACACTCATGCATGATAATGAATATACATCTATGTTGCGGGGTGTACATGTGGAGAAAGCCTTGCGGGATTATCAGAAGGCTTTTACAACATGTCAAGAGCATGTTACTGAGGAGAAGCAAGAACTACAACAACATTATGAGAACAAGTTGAAGCAACAACGACAACATTATGAGAACAAGTTGAAGCAACAACTAGAACATTATGAGAACGAGTTGAAGCAACACCAACAACAACAACAGCAACAACATTATGAGAACAAGTTGCCTCTTGCACAAGAAACTGAGCAATACCTTAATAATGAAGTGGAGGTGCTACCTAAACAGCTGGTGTCTGTTGAGAATAGGTATTGTTTACAATCAGAGGCAATGGAGAAGAAAGATAGTGAAGAAGAAGCAAAACCAGTGGCAGAAGAACAAGAATGTAGTGGAAAAACAGAATTGAAGAACAAGCCGCTAAAATTACGTCGGGAATATGATAGCTCAAAACCAAATAAAGGCCCAGAATCGATGTTGGAACTTACAGAAAGTAAACACACTTTAAGTGAGGATGCAGCTGCAAGAAATAGTCTGCAAGCAGACAGTGGATATAATGGCTGTAAATCATCACAGACAATGGATCTTGCGCTGTTACCTGCAGACATGCAACAAAACAATGGAGCAGTGGCAGGTTCCTTTAGCGTGTAGTTCACTCCCTAACAGACTGAAGGGTGAACAACCAGAGCAAAATCATGAACTGAAGTCAGAGTAGGAGACCTGAACTGACAACAGAGGAATTGATGCGCAATTTTTATCGCTTTTTTGATTTATTTTAGTGATACAGTTTGTAGCATGGGTAGGTGTGTGTGTGTGTGTGTGTGTGTGTGTGTGTGTGTGTGTGTGTGTGTGTGTGTGTGTGTGTGTGTGTGACAGGTCATGGTTTCACGTAATTAATTACTTATGAGACAATACCAGTACAGTACCATGCTTACGAACTTTATTATTACATTTTGAATATGTTTTGCCTTCATGTCTCTTATCTACTGGTGGCAAATATAGTTGCCTATCTGTCACTGTTGTTGTTGTTGTTGTTGTTGTTACTGCCACCACCACTGTTACTTGAAACAGTTTGAAAGACACAGGGTAGAAGGAAGAGTCACCAGAGCTCTTGTTTGCTGTAGGCATTTGTGGAGTTTTGTGTTTTTGAATTGCAAAACCAACATTTACTGGCAATAGTTCTTAAACTGCCTTTGTATGCATGCGATGCCAGTCTGGCCATGGCTGCATCTCAAAATATTGCTGTCCAAGTATTTTCTTGTTTTGCATATGCTCTTGACAATAATATGCATGCTATACACAGAGGTCACATTTCTTGGTTGGATTTCTTCGTTTTTGGTCTTTTTCAACTCAGAAGGCAAGCAACACTACCAATTGTCCATGTTGTGTCTTTATAAGTATTGGGAGGAGACGTCGTTTTGAACAACAAACGCAGTGTTGCGTCAGAGTCTCTAATTTAATTAATAAATGTAATTACTCGAGGCTCGGATTTCAGGGCCTCAAGTATAGTAGTCGTTCGATGACCGTAAGCTTACACCCAACGACCGTATATATAGTTGGTTAGCGGAGATGCAAATGAAGCTATTCCGACCAATAGAGGAGAAGTGGTGTTATTACTGACCAATAGACGAACGTGATGTCATCATGAGGCTCCACCTCGCTTTGTTTGGTAGCTGCTAACGAGAATTCGGCCATCGGGCGTCCGTCCTGTACATGGTGTTTAGTCCTTTGCTTTAAGGGTTTAGCACATACATTTGTACGTGTATGTTTCCCCAACAACAACCAGGGCGAGGTGTGTAGCTGTACCTGACTTGTAACATTTTGCTTGTTCTACAGTGTTTCTGCATAGTGGTTCTGCCAGCTTGAATTTTGGGTGTGCGTGGCTGAGCGGCCGTGGTGTTGTTGCAACGATCACTAGTGTCGTCTTCAACAGAAATTTGGCGTTTGACGGGAATTTGCGAAGGAGAACGTGCATTGTCCATGACAGCGTCTGTTTGTTGGACAAAGCGGCTCGGCCGACCTGTAAGTACGCTAGTGCGTCTCTATTCATTTCTGTTTTACGGTATCCAAAGTCGGAGCGAACAGACGCTAATCTACATGTGCACGTGCATGTTTTCCCGCATTGATGTTTTGTTTTGGCTCTGGGGTCACCTCATGACAACAGTAGGCGACGTCTAGCTAGAGAAGCCGCACAAACAACAAGACGCCTAGAGAAGCTGCACAAAGAACGAGACTTTTACATTCTTGTGAGCTGGAAAATCGGTGGTGAGCTGCTTGTTTGGTCTCCATTTGTAACCTAGCTTTCCCACCAACAAACAGAACAATGATCACGCCCGTTACTTCATCACGTAAGGCGAAGATTGCCAGCCGGCCTAGCGTCGAGGCTCTCCGACTTGTAACATTTGGCTTGTTCCATCATTTGGAAACAACTATATTTGTAACGTTCCCACATCTAATTTTGTTTTGGCTCTGGTACGTATGCCACGCCTAAAACCAGCCATAGTTACGACCTTACAAGTTGCACAAACAATCACCTGCACAAAGAACCGACGAGCGAAGGTTGTAAAAAATAGAAGCGAGGTCCTACGGGACGTTGGCTGACGGACTGCGTAGCTACCCGTTGTACACGGTAGCAGCCAGTCACGTGACTTACCTCAAGGTCGACCTTTGTCATTTTCAATAATGCTTCTTATTTATTACCCACATCATACCATTCTGTTATACGATTTTGTCATAGCGCGACTAATTTACCTTCAAGGTGCATACCGGCCGAGGGTTTGCACTTCAAGTACTTCTTCATTATTCATTTGACGTCACTTGATGATGTTTTTTCGTAGATCAACAAAGTCGCTGTTATCTCACGCATGCTCAGATTGAGCTAGACCTACTCGGTCAGTAGGGAAGCTATGAGTGTGTGCCTGCATCCAGGACGACGCCCCACGTTCGTGAACAGTTGCAATGGCTGGTAAAAAATACAGGGATGATGTATATGCTCAAAGACAAGGTCTGGCTGCCTCTGATGAGAACATGCGAGCTGCATTGATGAAAACGAAACAAGAAGATGAAACACGATTCCATTTGTCGACGGCGGAGGCGTCCAGTGGTGCGATGAAGGTAAATCCCCAAGGATTTGAACGAAAAGAGAGAAAAAAAGAATATATGAGTGAAATGGGGATGGCGGGAGGGGCGCGTGTCGCCCTGGAGCGTGTGGCTGGAATGAAAGCGAAGGAAATTGGATCGTGGCGTACGCCGAAGGAGACGCAGTTAGAGAAAGGGACGATGGTGCATGTTGAGCCTTTTGCAACGTGGTGGCACGAGAGTCATGCCTCATCATCATTACCACGTTACCGCAAGGGGGCCGTTGGTGGTGTAGGAGAGGTGGTGGGGAAGGTGAACTCTCCAGATGATTCTGTGTTTTCTAGTGCTAAGAGTAATAGAGAAGATACAGCAGGTGGTCGGTATAGATTAGTGGCTGGTAGTGGTAGTGGATTTGGTGATACATCTAGTAGGTTAGTGTACAAGAGAGAGGATGAACAACAAAGTGTATTAAGTTTGGCTGCCAAACAGAATACTTTACAGACATCTAGCGAATCAGCAGAAGCAATAGAACCTGTAACTTCATTGATGCATGAGTGTACCTTGACTGACTATCAGAAAGCTGTATACAAGCAACGATATGGACTACAATCCAGTAGTTCTTCAAAAGGCTTGCAAGCAGGTTTGTATTCTGCAAAGGCAGAAGAGAAATCAACAGTAGGACCTGTTGCAGGTGCTGATAATTTGTCTAGGAAAAGGGAAACTCTCCGTGTATTACAACAGAAAGGACTTCCTGATCTTGTCGAAGGAGATCTGAAGATGCTGACTCATAAGGAGCTCATTGATCAATGCCATGTAAGAGATTATCAAAAGCTGCAGTCAGAATTACATGAACAAGAAATGGGCACTAGAATAGATGAAGTAGAAAACGAATGGCAGGAAGAAAGGCGTAGACGAATAGAAGCAGAGAAGAAAGTGTGCAAGTTGGAAGAAGAGAACAAGATGCTAAGAGCACGATTGCCAGCTGACAATTTGGATGCTCTGCCTGAACAGGTGAGAGTTTTAAATAGGCATGCATGTACATGTGTGTCGTTGTATATATTATAAAGCAAGTACCAAATAGCTTGTAGACATCTGCAGCAAATGAAGTACCATATGTAGTTTATATGTTCCTCGACTGCTATACCTGCTGTTTGCCCTTACTGATGACCCACACAACTGACCAGGATGGAAAGTGGTTTTGGTTTATTCCTTACAGAGGCTATGTAGACAATGATGGTAGGAGTAAATATGAGGCATCCAGCAGTAATCGACCCCACAGTTGGGGTGTTTTAAGTTATTCATTGGCAGACATAGTGTCAGTTGCTTGGTCACTATCACTACTACCAACATCAAATGGTTGTCACCTTTTTAAAGAGTGGAAATGCCTTACTTAAGCTGTTTCCAGTGTCATTTAGTGCTTGTCAAGATATTTGTAGTGTCTAATACTGGTGGGCAATCATGATTTGCATATTGATTACATCTTTTCCCAGGGGCAGTCATCTTGTTTTCAGTTGTGATCGTTATTTTGGTGTGTACTGTGGAGGATTGTTTCACAATAAATCGATTCGATCGTCTTCTCTCTGTAGCTCTCGTTACGCATGCGTGGGCCTCGCAGTCCGGCCCAGACAACCATACTACATTACCCCCTCTGTCTTTTAGGCTACTAACTCAACTCAACTCAACTAATGCAACTCAACTAATGCAACTCAACACCCCGATACAACTAACGTCTCCTACATATCAGCTTCCTGCACTTTCATCGACAGTTTCACATGGCGCCCAGACCTCGTCACTGTCCCTGACTTGTATAGAGACCGTACTGAGTGCCAGTGCTCGGCAGGGTTGTCCACTGATCTTGGCTCTGGATCGGTGCTCCCCGTTCCCATGTTATTTCCCCCCGTTCCCATGTTATTTCCCCCCCCCGTTCCCATGTTATTGCCCCCCCCCCCCGTTCCCACGTTATTGCCGCAGTCATTTTAGATTAAGGCTCCACAAAACTTTCCGTAGGTCACTGGGTTGGCGGTACGTGATGTGTAATCTCTTCTCCGCCTCCTGAGTCTGTAAGCATAGGGGCCTGGGTCCAAGCTTTGGGCATATCCTGCTCATCTTCTTTGGGCTGTCGATTACACTGCCTCACCTGTTGTCATTTCCTGAGCAAACTTTGCTTGCCGTCTGACACCCCACCTGGCGCCCTTACTGTTCCAGTTCTCGCCATTTTTTGGTGGTATCTGTACATCCATTCTGCAGTATCATTGTAGTGCCGGTTTTAGTGTGGGTAGGGGTGTACCCCTCCCCTCGCGGCGTGGCCAGTTGCCATCTCCGCCTTCGCTCTCAGCTGGTGTGCAGTGTTAATCATAACGGGGTGGTGATAGGATGGTACCCGGGTGAGGAGGACACGGCCGAAGAGGGCTTTACTTGGCGTGGTCCCTAACATCCTGTGAGTAGAATTTCAGATGTCCATCAAGACTTGCTGTAATCGGCATGGGAAAGAAATGGACGGCCATAATCCTTTTAGCCGTTGCCGCAAAACACGGTGGAGCCTCTCGACCATCCCATTGGATCTTGGATACCGCGAGCTTGAATGGACGTGGCGAATATCCAACTGCTTGAAAAATTGTTCTATCTCTGCCGCTGTGAACTGAGGTCCATTGTCAGTCACTAGGACTGATGGGAGCCGAAACCTCGCGAACATCTCCATAAGTTTGTCGATCACTGCTGTGGCTAATGCTAAGGCCAGGGGATCACTTCAGGGTAGCGAGAGCCGTAGTCAATGATCGACAAGCACGAATGTCCTTCTATTGACACGAGGTCAATCGCCAGTTTATTCCAGACACTCTTAACTTCGGACGGCTGCAAGTCTTGTTCTTGATTAGGATGCCTCCGCCAGCACACTCCACACTGTTCTGCGAAGGCAGTCGCCTTTTTGGTCAGCTCGGGCCACCAGACTCTTGTCCTCAGCGTGTCTACGAAAGCGTCTCGGCCTGGGTGACCCTCTTGGGCTAGTCTTAGTACCGGTTGTCTGAGATTCTCAGGAAGAACATAGCAACTATCAAACAGTAAGAAACCGTCAATTGCTGTCAGTTGCTCCCGCACTAGGAAGTATGATGATTCTTGTGGGTTGAGGTCTCTCCAGGACACGGTAATGACTCTTTTCATGAGACTGCTGATGAGAGGATCATCCTCGGATGCTCTTTGTATCTCGTCCATACCCACTGGTGCTTCTTCTAAGACCATATTCACATATTCGCGCATGGACCGACATTCCTCGGGCGACGGGTGTTGGTCCACCAGTGGGGCCCTAGATAATGCGTCTGCACACACCAAGTGATGGCCGGGTGTGTACGTCAGTGAGTATTGATACGGCATCAGGGCGACCAACCAACGCTGAAGTTGAGGTGGTATGTCATCGAATGGCTTGCACACGATGTTGACGAGCGGTTTATGATCGGTGAAGGGCTGTATGTGTCGTCCCAGTACATATTGACGGAAGCGTGTGATTGCAAATACCACTTCAAGCATTTCCCTTCCAACTGGGAATAACGGGTTTTCGCTGCTGTCAATGACCGACTCGCTCATGCCACCGGGGTCCATTGACTTCTGTCATCTTTCTGCAAAAGCATCGCCCCTGGCCGTGTGGTGAAGCATCGCTACTAATAGCCGTTGGGACCAAGCTGGAGGGTCGGAAATATGCGAGCCTTTGCAAGGCTGTTGCAATACCCCTCTATGCTGCATCGTAGGTGTTCTTCAACTCACTGTTGGCCACAAATGGCTCCTGCTTGGCAATTCGACGTAAACCATCTGTGATTTGTGAGAGGTGGGGAATAAATTTGCCTAGGTATGTGGCTAGGCCAAGGAACACCGCAAATCTGTGACTGATGTGGGATAGGGCATATCCTGAATGGCCCTCAACTTGTCTGCGTCTGTCTGTCGAAGCTGGCACTTTGCCCAGTTGAGCCTCAAATTGACATTGCTCAAGCGCCGCAATACCAATTCCATCCTCTTGTCGTGTTCTTCCTGAGACATGCCGAAAACGAGAATGTCGTCTATATAGACCATCACTTCCTCTGTGCCGTGCAGGATGTCACTGACCACGCGTTGAAAGATCTCGAGGGCACTGCTGATACCGAACGGGAGTCGTTTAAATCGGTAGAGGCCACAATGGGATGTGAAAGTGGTGTATGGGCAAGAGTCCATGGCCAGCGGGATCTGATGGAAGCCAGATTCTGCATCTAGGACAGAGAATACTTTAGCTCCTTCCAGCTTTGCCGTTATCTCCTCTAATGTAGGCAACATATGCCACTGCCGTATGATGGCTTTATTTAGACGTCTGTAGTCCACGCACAGTTTTATCGTGCCATTCGCCTTCCGTGTTGGTACTAGCGGCGATACCCACGGTGTGGCTTCCTGGACTGACTCGATCACGTCACGTTCTTCCAGCCTCTTGATCTCTGCTTCGATAGCTTCCCGGAGACTGAAAGCATGGTGCCTGGAAGGGAGTGCGACCGGCGTTGCCTTGGGATCGACGGTGATGTCCACAGGTCTGACTTTGACTACGTTCACGTCCGCAAGTGACAACAACTGCAGCTGTACGATAACGTCTTGACCGAAGAGTACAGTTTGTCCTGTTGGGACCACGAAGCACGTGCATGTGCAGGACTTGCTGTCGGACGAAATGGTAACGTCTGCTACTCCGAGTGTTGTGACTGGCGTGCCGTCATAGGCCTTAAGAACTGTGTGGCTTGGTCGTGTTGCTGCCACTATGTCTGGTGTGATGAGGGTTCTAGTTGCTCCCGTGTCCAGCAGTCCCCTGCAGTGTTTTCCATTGACTGTTAGTGTCCTTGTGAAGAGTTTCGACCGTTGCCCGCTCCCTGTCTTGTATATCATGTCGTAATCCTCAGTCACCCGATTTGTCTGCTCATCTGCTTCTAGGCCAAGTCCTTCTTGGTCCACTGCACGTGCCACTGCCATCTTGTTCTTACGGAAGCACACGGCAGCAAAGTGCCCCATCTTGTGACAGTGTTGTTTTCCTCAGTATGGTGGCGACCACAGTATCTGCACTTCCCAGCGTTTCCTTTACTCTGGATTTGATTGGCTCACTTTGTTTGCTAGGCTTGGCGGTGGAACTTCCTCATACAGGGAGTTGTCAGCTATAGATGCCTCATACGCCACCGCTTTTGACACTGGTCGAGCCAGGGTGAGTTGAGACTCTTTCAGTAGTCCCCTTCAAATATCGTTATGTCTTAGCCCAACAATCAGTTGGTCTCTAATTTGTCTGTTCAGTATCATGTCTACACGCGTTGATTCAAACTCACATGTTCTACCTTGGCTAGTAGGCGTCCTAAGAACGCTGTCACGGTCTTCTGGCTTTGCTGCTTTAGTTGTCGGAACTTGTGTCGCTCAGATGTTGCATTCACCGTCGGATGGAAGTGCGCTAGGACTGCGTCAGTCATTGTTTTGTATGGGTCTCTTTCATCTCCTACCACATCCGGGATAGCCTATCCTTTATTATTCATGTAATACTCAGTCCGACCAAGTTCAGGAAGAGGCTTTTCTTCTCTGCGGGCTCTGTCACTTTGCAGATATCCATGTAATCATTAGCGTCTTCCAGCCACAGCTCGAACTCACTTGCAACGTTGTGTCCTTAGTCAAGTACAAATTCTTTAGGGGCTCTGCCTGTCTTCACTACCGTTATGTCTGTGGGTCGTTCGTATCCTACCGACTACGCCAAAATGTGGAGGATTGCTTCACAACAAATCGATTTAATCGTCTTCTCTCTCTAGCTCTCGTTACACATTCGTGGGCCTTGCAGTCCGGCTCAGACAACCATACTACATGTACTACTTGTTGATGTTGCCTGCACATTCAGGAATAGAGCATACTACCAGTCTGGTTCTGAATTTATAAAACAACTTGCAGCTTGTGTTAGTAGCATGTTTAGTCATGTGATATTACTATATTAGCAATAATTAATATTAGTCATTCATTATAGACCAATTTATATCCTCTGTTAAGAAGATGCTGTGCTATCTTCGCTCACCTTTCTAGCAATCACATGATGGGATTACATCTGTACTTGTACTAACACATTAATTGCTGTTTTGATATGTAGGACTTTACAAGAATGGCAGTAGTTGCCCAACCGAATGCAGATGGATCTGTAAGTGATGATGACAGTGAAGATATGCAAGAGTGGAGGAAGCGGAAAGAGGACTTTCAAGGAGTCAGAGAAGAACACGTCTCTGAGGTTTTTCCACCTGGAAACCTTCAGGTTTGTCAAGGGCTAATAATGTAACAGCTTGTGCAATACTTAGGTGATGTGCATGGTTGTGCATGTAGTACTGTAACTATGGTCATGTATGATGGAAAGATTACTACATATACATTGTGGTATTATAGCTACTGTATACATAGCATGATTGATTTGGCCAAAACACCAGATAGGGTACAGTTTTGCTAGTCATTTTTAGTGCAAATGCAGTGACAATGAAGCGTTGTCTTCTGGTTGCAGATGCCTGGTGAAAGCATGGTGGAGCTAAAGAGGGCTGAGAACAGTGCTGGTCACCGAATGACTAGTAGGTCTACAGCACAATTTCCAGAACTTGTTTATTTGCATCCGAAAATGATAACCAACCTAAGTAAAGAAAATAGTGATTTAAAGGCTGAAAACAGAGATCTGAAGCAACGTTGTGGGAATGAGCGATCTCTTAACCTGGAAAATGAGGGAGAGCATCAGAAGGAAATGAAGGACATACAAAAGCAGCTGTTGGAGCTTGTGAATAAATTGTTTCGTGCTCAGGCAAGTGAGGAAACGACTAAAATACAATAGAGGCGCTACTAGGGCTGCTGAGAACACTTAATAGAGCAATCCATGTCAGAGAGTTTAATGGTTCAAAGATCAGTGGCATGCAAGGTCTTGGTGTTGACACCATTCCAGACAGTGGTTTGTCATCATCAGAACATGTAGCCAAGAACGACAAGAAATGATAAAACTGATTGTGCATCCAGCATTGCTGGCATGTCCAGCCTACGGAGGAGAGTGAATCAAAGACAAAGGGATTTGTCATCTACTGCGCTGAAAACCAACAGTGAGTGACAGTGTATAGGTACACAACAATCAAGCAAGCTGTAAATAGCAGCAGTTCAGCCATCTATTATGCTTGCTGTACATACAGCCACAGCTGCAGCTAGCGACTGTTCTATGCTGATGCAGTATGCATGTATGAGTATGTAACAAACTGCATCATGACATCATGGTATACTAAATGATCAGTACAATAGTTACTAAGTATGTTTTATTTTTATGTTGACAATGTGCGTATATACATAGTGTTGAGTACAGTGACTGTACAATTGAGGGCTGCATGTGTTTGGTCTTGTATCTGTAAATTTCTTTACACATATCGAATTGAGTGGTAGTGAACACAGTACATGTGTGATGGTAATCATTTGCATGGCAAACTACGAGTACGTAACTGGCTTGGAGTATGAAAGAACTTTGAGTGAATCGTGTTGATTCTATACTTTTGAATGGCTTGTGAAGTTGATTCGAATGTGCAATTGAACAGCCAGGTCTCTATCTAATTGATCCTACCAGGTAATATAATCTGATATCATATGCATATTTCCATATCTAAAGACAACATCTAGTGATACCTACTAGGTGGCATGTTAATTTACTCACCCACAAGTGTACCCTCTTCCCCGGATGCCCTAGGGGTAGCTTGTTACGTGCATGCATAGAGTGTAATGTACAGAGTCGTTTAGGGTGGGTATGGTGTGTGAATGAGCACACTGTGATTGGCTACCTAGAGTAGCTTGTTTCTTGTTGCTCATTCAAATCTATCAATGGTTTTGTAAACGCAATGTGCGCGAGTGAGGAGAAGACGACGCGATAAAAGTCTAGAAATTTCGACAAGTTTACGGAATGTCGATATCTCTGGGTAGCAGGCTGTGAACAGTGAGTTACAAATTTATTCTTGGTAAATTGTCTTTGTCTAGTTTCACAGAAATGTGTTTAGTACAGTCTGTTCATTTGGGTGTGAGTGTACACGTGTAATGCCATATATGGAGGTGCCTCTAGCGTTGGCGGGAACTGTTAGCGCCAAAATTAATCTGTAGATCACATGACTGTCGCAACTGCGCAATACCGGTTTATTTTTAAAATTGTTGGATTCTAGCTAAAGTCAAGTGGAAATGAACGACTTCCCTAGCGACTTGGAAATGTGAGGAGATGGACGAGCCAACAGAATTGCTAGGTTTTTCACAAGACTCGCGCGATCACGTTGACACTGCAGTGCCAGTTGCTAACTTTGTTGGTGAAGGGTGAGTAAGTGATGTGTTTGACTTGTGAAAAGGTCTCGTGTTCAAACACTCAATCTGTAGCGTTGAAGTAGAGGCTAGCGATGAAGCAATTCAGGAAGTCACGTGTGATCAACAACAAAGACCAGTAAGTACACAAGCTACACGTATGTCTTTGTATCTCTACGCAGTGTCGTGGTTATGGGAAGTATGGACCCCAAAAACTTTTGGCGAGCGTGGACCCCCAAAAACTTTTGGTGCGTGGTGGTTTTCCGACAGCCCAAGCCTTGTTAATTAATTTGATGCTACATGATTTGCATGAGCAGCTTAACACTGCTGGTCCAAAAAATCCGGATAGGACATATGATATTTTATTTTGCTAGTTATTTTCAACTTTAATTTGTGTGATTGCGGTGACAATACAACCTTTTCTGGTTGCAGGTATCCACTAGAAATATCATTCCACTTGAAGGAAATGTAGAGTTGCATGGCCATAATGGCATGGTGGATATCCAGGCTTCGGTTGCTGAGAACAGTGCTGTCAGAGATGAGAACAGTGCTCCTAAAGACGAGAACAGTGCTCTGAAAACAGACACACTCATGCATGATAATGAATGTACATGTATGTTGCGGGATGTACGTGTGGAGAAAGCCTTGCAGGATTATCAAAAGGCTTTTACAACATGTCAAGAGCATGTTACTGAGGTGAAGCAACAACAACAACAACAACATGAGAACGAGTTGAAGCAACAACGACAACGTTATGAGAACGAGTTGAAGCAACAAGAACAACATTATGAGAACGAGTTGTCTCTTGCACGAAAAACTGAGCAAACCCTTAGAAATGAAAAGGAGGAGCTACGAAAACGGCTGGTGTCTGTTGAGAATATGTATCGTTTACAATCAGAGGCAATGGAGAAGAAAGATAGTGAAGAAGAAGCAAAACCAGTGGCAGAAGAACAAGAATGTAGTGAAGAAACAGAATCGAAGAACAAGACGCTAAAGTCACGTCTGGGATATGAAAGCTCAAAACCAACTAGTCTGCAAGCAGACAGTGGATATAGTGGCTGTAAATCATCACAGACAGTGGATCTTGCGCTGTTACCTGCAGACATGCAACAAAACAATGGAGCAGTGGCAGGTTCCTTTAGCGTGTAGTTCACTCACTAACAGATTGAAGGGTAAACAACCAGAGCAAAATCATGAACTGAAGTCAGAGTAGGAGACCTGAACTGACAACGGAGGAATTGATGCGCAGTTTTTATTGCTTTTTTGATTTATTTTGGTGATACAGTTTGTAGCATAGGTAGGTGTGTGTGTGTGTGTGTGTGTGTGTGTGTGTGTGTGTGTGTGTGTGTGTGTGTGTGTGTGGTGTGTGTGTGTGTGTGTGTGTGTGTGCGTGTGTGACAGTTCATGGTTTCACGTAATTAATTACTTATGAGACAATACCAGTACAGTACTATGCTTACGAACTTTGTTATTACATTTGAATATGTTTTGCCTTCATGTCTCTTATCTACTGATGGCAAATATAGTTGCCTATCTGTCACTGTTGTTGTTGTTGTTGTTGTTGTTGTTGTTACTGCCACCACCACTGTTACTTGAAACAGTTTGAAAGACACAGGGTAGAAGGAAGAGTCACCGGAGCTCTTGTTTGCTGTAGGCATTTGTGGAGTTTTGTGTTTTTGAATTGCAAAACCAACATTTACTGGCAATAGTTCTTAAACTGCCTTTGTATGCATGCAATGCCAGTCTGGCCATGTCTGCATCTCAAAATATTGCTGTCCAAGTATTTTCTTGTTTTGCATATGTTCTTGACAATAATATGCATGCTATACACAGAGGTCACGTTTCTTGGTTGGATTTCTTCGTTTTTGGTCTTTTTCAACTCAGAAGGCAAGCAACAATAACAATTGTCCATGTAGTGTCTCTAGAAGTATTGGGTGGAGACGTTGTTTTGAACAACAAACGCAGTGTTGACGTCAGAGTCTCTAATTTAATTAATAAATGTAATTAGTTGTGTAATACTTCCACCACACTGTTGATTTCCTTGTAATTCGGTACCTTGCCATTGGAAGAGATGACAATAAAATTAAGATTATCTGGTAGATCAAAGTGCTCTATTATATTCTCAGAATTCATTTGACGTCACTTGATGATGTTTTTGAAAAGAAACACATCTCTTTCTGCTAACACATTCTAGTATACCACATACCTAGGCAAGCACATTTCCAACTGTCTGGTAGATCAACAAAGTCGTAGCTATCCCACGCATGCCCAGATCGATCTAGACCTACTCGGATCGGTAGGAAAGTTATGAGTGCGTGCCTACATCCAGAACGACGCCCCACGTTCGTGAACAGTTGCAATGGCTGGAAAACAATACAAGGATGATGTATACGCTCAAAAACAAGGTCTGGCTGCCTCTGATGAGAACATGCGAGCTGTATGGATGAAAACGAAACAAGAAGATGAAACACGATTCCATTTGTCGACGGCGGGGGCGTCCAGTGTTGCGATGAAGGTAAATCCCCAAGGATTTGAACGAAAAGAGAGAAGAAAAAAAGGTATGAGTGAAATGGGGATGGCGGGAGGGCCGCTTGTCGTCCCGGAGCGTGTGGCTGGAATGAAAGCGAAGGAAATTGGATCGTGGCGTACGCCGAAGGAGACGCAGTTAGAGAAAGGGACGATGGCGCATGTTGAGCCTTTTGCAACGTCGTGGCACGAGAGTCATGCCTCATCATCATTACCACGTTACCACAAGGGGGCCGTTGGTGGTGTAGGAGAGGTGGTGGGGAAGTGGAACTTTCCAGATGATTCTGTGTTTTCTAGTGCTAAGAGTAAGAGAGAAGATACAGCAGGTGGTCGGTATAGAGTAGTGGCTGGTAGAGGTAGTGGATTTGGTGATACATCTAGTAGGTTAGTGTACAAGAGAGAGGATGAACAACAAAGTGTATTAAGTTTGGCTGCCAAACAGAATACTTTACAGACATCTAGCGAATCAGCAGAAGCAATAGAACCTCTAACTTCATTGATACATGAGTTTGCCTTGACTGACTATCAGAAAGCTGTATATGAGCAACGATATGGACTACAGTCCAGTAGCTCTTCAAAAGGCTTGCAAGCAGATTTGTATTCTGCAAAGGCAGAAGAGAAATCAACAGTAGGACCTGTTGCAGGTGCTGATAGTTTGTCTAGGAAAAGGGAAACTCTTCGTGTATTACAACAGAAAGGACTTCCTGATCTTGTTGAAGGAGATCTGAATCTGAAGATGCTGACTCCTAGGCAGCTCATTGATCAATGCCATGTAAGAGATTGTCAAAAGCTGCAGTCAGAATTACATGAAGAAGAAATGGGCACAAGAATAGATGAAGTAGAAAACGAATGTCAGGAAGAAAGGCGTAGACGAATAGAAGCAGAGATGAAAGTGTGCAAGTTGGAAGATGAGTACAAGATGCTAAGAGAAGAGAACAAGATGCTAAGAGCACGATTGCCAGCTGACAACTTGGAATCTCTGCCTGAACAGGTGAGAGTTTTAAATAGGCATGCATGTACACCTGTGTGTCATTGTATATATTAAAGCAAGTACCAAATAGCTTATAGACATCTGCAGCAAATGAAGTACCATATGTAGTTTATGTTCCTCCTTAGGCCTGCTGTTTGTCCTTACTGATGACGCACGCAGCTGACCAGGATGGGAAGTGGTTTGGTTTATTCCTTACAGAGGTTATGTACACAAGTTGCAGGAGGATGGTAGGAGTAAACATGAGGCATCCAGCAGTAATCGATCCCACAGTTGGGGTGGGGTGTTTAAATTATTCATTGGCAGACTGTCAGTTCAAATGGTTGTCACCTTTTTAAGAGTGGAAATACCTTACTTAAACTGTTTCCAGTGTCATTTAGTGCTTGTCAAGATATTTGTAGTGTCTAATATTGGTGGGCAGTCATGATTTGCATATTGATTACATCTTTTCCCCAGGACGGTCATGTTTCAATTGTGACCATCCCACCATTATTTTGGTGTGTACTAGTTGATGTTGCCTGCACATTCAGGAATAGAGCATACTACCAGTCTGGTTCTGAATTTATAAAACAACTTGCAACTTGTATTACCAGCAAGTTTAGTCATGTGATATTACTGTATTAGCAATAATTGATATTAGTCATTGATTGTAGGCCAATTTATATCTTCTGTTTTGGATTTAGCCTGGAGGTCTGACAACTGCGGACAGATTACAGATGGTTGTCCTGCTCTACACGTGTCAAGCAAAGGATTTTGAAAAGCTGAAAGTGATAGCTCACGGATGTGAGGGAGTCGTGTTGCTGGTAAAATGTAACAAAGAATCTAATTTGCTACATGGACGAAAGTTTGCCCTGAAAGTTATGTTCAATGTCTTCAGTCATGCAACACTAACACAAGTAAGGAAATCGCAGTGGATGAATAGTGTTTCCAATACTTTTTATCACTTCTGTTCTTGATGGTGGTTGGTTTTCATATACTTAATTGATTACAATGTACTGCATCACAAATGATTGGAATGGGTATTTATATCTATTGCAGTTATATAGAGAATGAAGACATGACGTCAATGAAGATAAAGTTGATGAGAGCCTGGTAAACCACTGATAATGTCCTGGGTTGTTAGAGGTCATGAACAGTGGCATAACTAAAGGCCTGTCCACACTAGACCACAATGCAGCAGGATCAAGATTCCATGGGGTTAGTTAGTGTCTACACTGCACTTTGAAATCGATACCTCTGCCTTGTTTTTGGTGTGGGTTGTTTGCTTGTGGAAAGCATCGATACAGCGATGTATGGTAAGTGAGAACGAAGATGAGTGAGGAAGGTTAAATGTTCCGACGAGACTGGTAGCGTACGTGAAGGTAATGCCCACCTATTTCTAATTGGATTCGAACTATCGCGATTGAAACCACCTCGATATGGATTGAATTTTGATTGAATTTTGATCGTGATCCAGTTGCCAGTCTGGGCAGGGCGTAAGTGAGGGTGTGACAGTTGTCACAGATAAGTGAATCACACTTCCTGTTTTTTGTTCACTTTTGTTAGCTTTATGATCTTGTAAGAGTCTGATGTACTTAGGGGTCATTTAATATTATCGACAATTTCACGAGCATAGAAAGCACACGCTTTCTGAAGCCTTCTTTCTCCCTCCTAAAGCATACGCAAGATAGTTGATGCACAATTCAATATCTTGACCATGGTTTGATGTATAGAGGGTTGACGTGTGGTCTTCAGTGCTTCTGTAGTGATACAGTTCTTCCATTCCAGTTGACCCGCTTGAATAATGTCAGCTTGTCATTCAAGTGGAAAAAGATAAAAAAAACATTGAGAAAGTTGTGTCAGAGACAGCTGGGCTCTTTAAGGACGGCTGATGATGTTCTAGAACAAAACCGGAATAGGCTGCAGCGGTCGTAGATGTTTTCAAATCTCGTATATACGAGTGACTAGCATGGGAACAATGCATGATGCAATTTGGACCATGGAAAACAGAGAAATTAGCACAGGCCATTTGCTACCGATCAACATTTTATAAATCTTGCAGAGACCATAACCCCCCTAGTAGCATGTGCTTTATATGTTCGTGAAATTGTCGATAATTTGAATGACCATTTAGTTGGTGTTTGAGAGATATGTTTACTGTTTGTTTGGAATGGAGGATGAGGAGGATGAGGAGATTGTTTGTCTGTTGTTTAGGTTCGTAATTACTATCAGAATGAGTACACAGCTCTCTGTACGATGTCACCACATCCCAACATCGTCCGACTGTACGCTTTCTTCTATGATCGTCTCCCCGACTTATCTACTTTCGCATTACCACCAATTGTTGTAGAGAATGCAAGAACGTTGTCATTGTTTCTTATCATGGAGTTCATCTTAGATACATTGCAAGATGTTACAGAAAGTTATCGAAGCTCAGGCAAACTAACAGGGAAGCAAGTCATGAAGTGGACACTACAGATATTGAAAGGAATTCAACATATGCTCAAATTTCGATTTGTACATCGTGATTTGAAACTAAACAATGTCTTGGTTGACTCCAATGGGACTGCAAAGTTGTGTGACTTTGGTTGCTCGGTACAACTTACAGAAGACATGACAATGTTGTATGGCCCGGGAGGATCTCTCGGTGGTAATGCAGCTCACATGGCTCCCGAACTGCTGAACACTACCGCTGGACATGGACGACACATCAAGGGTGATAGGCAAGACATGTGGGCTTGTGCGTTGATGGTTTATGAAATGGCATGTGGTCGTTCACCGTTTGAGGCGTCTGGTGGGAAAGCTTTGGATCAACGAGGTTATCGAATGTGTGACCTGCCACCGCTTGTTATTAAAAATGAAAAAACCTCAGGACTAATGAGTTCTGATGAGGAGCTGAGTCAACCTTTTGTTGAGTTAGTAATGTCTATGTTAGAGTATGATCCTAGTAAACGGCCAAGTATTGAGCATGCGATTATGGCCATTCAACAAGAACTCGATCGGTAATATGCAAGGTCAGTTTTGTAGCAACACTAGTCTGTATTGGGTACAAGTGTTGCTCACTTGTTTACTCTGTGAAAGGGCGAGCTACAGTTCGTAATCAAGAGAGAAGCATTTCAACAACTGAGCAATGCAAGTTGCAATGCACACTCAGCGCAAGCACAGATTGATGCATTGAGTTTGATGCTCCGATCATAGTGATCATTTTATATGCTCAGAGCACACACTTGCTTCACTGTATTGACACATGCAGGTGAGTATACATCTGACAATGTCTTGAGTACATAGTGATCTATAAGTGGTTGCTAGCTTAATACCGTGTTTACAATGACAGAGGAAACTGAGCTGGCACTGCTGTTCTACAATTGTGCCATCTTGCTTCATCTTGCTTTATCTTTCTTGCTCATTTTTCAGTATTATGTAACTCGTATATATGATGGTGTTGACAGACGAAGGAATTATGAAGCTTATTTCCTGTGGGGTGAGGATGAAGTTGACTGCTTGCATGGAGAAAACACTGTACAAGCGCCAGACTTGTCCAGTCCTCCATTGTAGTCATGACAACACTCACGTGATACCATGCCCCTCTTACTCGGCCAACGTTACCCTACTGTAGTGCAAACGTGTGGCATCCTAGTTTGCAACAAACGGGTTGAAAAATGTGTCAAACCGCACCGGACCAGCTCGGTTCAGCACTGCCAATGTAAACACGTTGTTAGACTTACAGAGTGACAGATCACTTGATGAGCCCTGGAAGGTCTGAAATGTTAATAAATGATGAGCTAAGGCAGCACACGTAGGGGCTTTACGAGGTAACTTAGTTGCATTGGTGAGCACATTTTATGTAGGAGGAAAGCACCATCATCGCTCTGTCCATCTTTGATGGTTGGTGCATGTTTGCTTGCTTTCTGTGAAGTGGTAGGAATAGACTGCGATTCTTGTTACATAGAGCTCTGAGGCATGAGCAAATAGTGGCACACGTGTTGCACATTTGTGTGAGCTGAGAGTCATTTGTGACACCACTGACTGCAGGGCCATAGCAAGCGGTCCTGCAGAAATGCCGGACCATTTTCCAAGTTGAGTTTCACCAATCGACAATTAGAGTAAACTTCCGGAATAGAGTATGGCTGATTAAATATATTAAATGTTTTATATCTTTAGACTCGTTACGCACTTGATGTTCCCAGATTCTTTCGTTTTTGAGACAAGCCTAGCCTGCAACGTCCGGGGGGGGGACAAGACTGGCACTTGTCTTACAACATCCAGGATGTCGTCCAGCACATATCCGAGTTTGCTAACTTTTGCCACCTGTTTAGAAAGGGACTTGCTCTTTAGTTAAACGATGAAGTCTAAGCCTGGTGCTGCTTTTGTAATTAATCTGTGGAGTAATCCAATAACTAGATAATCAATTAGTTCTTAATTAATTAATATTAACCAAATGTATTTAATCAATTTATTTTGTGGGACCATTATTTATGCTTGCAATGGCCCTGGACTGAAGGATAGACGTTAACCTGTTAACTAACAAATAGTCAAATCAATATGCCTTGCTATCCTTACGTTCTGCACTACAGATTGAGATGTGTGGTGGATCCGAATCAAAGTTGATTCAAGGCATCGAATGGATGTGGAGGATACTGTTGAGTAAATTAGCGGATGATGATGGTTGTATTCAGTCAGCATATCACCAACACATCACCATGTGGTACGTTAGTGTTATGTTGTGTATTAGATGTACTGTACTAAGCGCTGAGCAATGTAAAATGCTCTTGCATTGAAAAGCTTGTTGAATTTTTTCTCTCTTGCTGCATAGTATGCTGTACTATAGAAGTGTACATACTGTGTATATGCTGTAGCTCTGCTCCTACTGTACTCGGTTGCTTTGGCTCGTATATAGACTATAGTACTATGTTATGTAGTTTATATAGTGTACATAATTTGAGTGTGAAACTTCAACAGTCATGTGTATGTTTTTGCTAAATTTGATCATTGGTCATGGTTTTGTGAGTGCATTCTGGGGTTTACAAGAGTGGTAGTTGGAAATCTGATGAGCGTCACACCACACACACACACACACACACACACACAATCACACTGACACCTAAAAATGTAACGCACCTAATGTAATAAGGCTGGTATGTCATGTGTACATTCTTTCCTGGGTATGAGGACTGCCAACAGGACATCCTAAGTACAGATTCATATTATAATGAGGATGGTTGTAGTTACTGAAATGCCAACAGGATCCATACTTTGCATAGTTGTTATCCATACAGACGCAGCAGTTTCCCTAAAAAGTTTCACAAGTTGTAACTAATCTGTTGATCATTCAACTAAAAAGATAGCCTTGAATTTCCAGACCAGAGCGCGCGCACTCTGGTGTGGAAGTTCGAGGCTACTAAAAAAAGATAGGCTGTAAACTGTAGGCCTTATGTTGCCGTGCATGAATGTCGCAATGGACTCGTTGCACAATAATTATTTGATATTACGTGCGCTTTATGCGTGTTTATCTAGGCATTTATGTAGCTGCAAGTCTCGTTCTTGTTCTACAAATGGGAGAGGCAAGTGAAGAGAAATACAAATATACAGAATGCAGAGAAGGTCGTGAGTACCTTCAATTTCCTTGTCGTACCTACCCTTCCGAACAGTCCCTTTTGAACACGCACAGACTGCATGTCTACCTTAATTAATTTCCCGAAAATCCCCTATGACGGGATGAAGGTCGCTGAGCATGATGTTGGACTCGTGTGTAGAAGTGGACGGTTCTTTTGCGGGCAGAGGAAAACTATTAGATTGTTGGTCGAGGGAAAGTGCACTGACGCACAGAGAACTGACTCTAGATGATGCAAGTGACCACGTGACTAGAAAAACTGATGTGAATTCAAAGTGTGATGAGTCTTTTATTGCTGGTCTACGTATACCACCTCACATGTACAAGGAAGGAGAATTCCAGTTTATGCCACTACGTGATGTTCACCAACAAAGAAGTAAAGACAAGGTCAATTCTTTGCTAACAAAAGAAGATCAACTACCTAGAGCTGCAACAGCTCCACTAGAGGAGTTACTGAAAGCTGCTCATCATGATATAGAATCTTTACCTACAGTTAGGGTTGGTGCAGATCAAGGTAGTCTAAAGAGAAAACCTTTACAGAGGCAAGTTGCTGGGAGTCTAGATGAAATGTTATATAATAGATTTAGATTATCATGCACATCATTGGAGCAACTGAATGTGCCCTCAATTCTATCTGTTGAAAATGAGTCAGTTGCAAATACAATGCGTGAAACATTGAAGGATGTTTCCTTGGTGGAAGATTCAAAGTTGAGAGAACTTTGTAATGAAGATTTGGTGAAGCAATGTCTGCTTAGGGGAATGCTTCAGAGAGAGTCTGAGAAACATGAGCTGGAGATGAGTAAGCAGGTTACGGCTTTGTTAGAACATGAACAATCAAGGACACGGGAGAATAGGAACGAACATGTGGAGAAAAGGCAAGAAATCAAACAAATGAAACAAGATGTTGCAATTGAAACTTTAGAAGGGGGAAAGCTATCTTTGCAAGAAAAGTGTGATAGAAAGTCTGGCTGCTTATCTGAGGTTTGTAAAACTCAATGTAATCAGCTGTGTGTGTGTGTGTGTGTGTGTGTGTGTGTGTGTGTGTGTGTGTGTGCGCATGCATGTGTGTGTGTGTGTGCGCACGTGTGTGTGTGTGTGTGTGTGTGCATGTGTGTGTGTGTGCATGTGTGTGTGTGTGTGTGTGTATGTGCGTGTGTGTGTCCATCCGTCCTCACACTGGATGTCTGCATACAACACCAACACTTCAATGTCATTTCCTATTTTGTACAGGAGGTATGGTACACCGAGCCAACCGCATCAGCCGTGCAAATGATCACAACACTATTTACTTGTCATATTCAAGACTTCAAGATTCACAAGATGATCGCGCACGGCTGCGAAGGAGCAGTCTTCATAGCTCAGTATCACCACCAGAAGTGTGACCTCCTAGTTGGCGAAGTATTTGCCATCAAAGTGATGTTCAACATCTTCGCTCACTCATCATACACACAGGTATGCACCTTGTTCCACATCAACTACATTGTCTGTACACTAAATGTCTGTACACTATCCATGAAGGCTTTCAAATATTTAAACATACGGGTCTAGCACCTAAACGATGACGTTAGGCTTCAGGGTCTAGCCGGTCTCACCCCTACAAGGCAAAAGAGTCCTTCACCTCGTAAGGGGGAAACAACCAGCCAGACCATTGAGCCTACATTTGGAGATTTTTTGACTTTAGCAACATTTCCCATTGCCCTTAACCTACCGGGGTGTACTATACTTTTCATTTGGTATTCCATATGATGACACCTCAATAGCAAAACATAACAACATTGATCTCACAGTTAAATCTGACTGTTTTATGATGCTATACATGCACATACAGTGGAGTTTCGGGTATTCTTGGAATGTTATCATACATCAAAGGTTGCCTGTCGTTGCCATAAGCAGATACAAGCAGGAGAACCGGGGAAAGCACTCGGGGCATGGGGAACCAAGGGACTGGGGACATGTGCCTCTCTGGTTGGGGAAACTTTCTTCTAAGTGAATTGATCTATCAGAGTCATCGGCAGGCTACATTTTCAAACCTGAGCCTACAGGGTCCTACAACTTGCTATGCATCTAAATACCTGCAAGTGCACATGCTCACTGCACAATTAAGACACACACACAACTTGGTTTCCTATCCCCTCCTCAATCCACCACCATTGGTTGCTTTTTACTCATGAATTCAGTTTTGTCTATCTGTGAAGGTCCGTAGCTTCTATGAAAATGAGTACAGTGCGCTATGTGCCATGGTTCCACACCCGAATATCGTTCGGCTCTTTGCTTTCTTCTACGACCGAATCACACTCGAGTGTCTACCCGACCTACCACCTGCAGCAGCAGAAAATGCACAAACGTTATCACTCTTTCTAGTCATGGAGCACATTCCTCAAACTCTGCAACAAGTCGTCACCGATCTACGAAAATCCGGCAAGCTAACTGCCAAGCAAGTGATGCAGTGGTCATTACACATATTCACAGGCATCAAACATCTTGCCAAATATCGCATTGTCCATCGAGATCTAAAACTCAACAACATTCTTGTCTCCGAAGGTCTCCTCAAAATATGTGATTTCGGCTGCTCAATTCAACTCTCAGACAACGACATGCAAATGCTGTTTGTGCATGGAAGCTCACTGGGAGGCAATCCAGCACACATGCCACCTGAGGTATTGAATGCGTGTGCAGGGAGCTACATCAATTGTAAGAGTTACGATCTGTGGGCAAGTGCAGTGATGGCCTTTGAAGTGGCGAGTGGGAAGTCTCCGTTTGATGGAGAGAGAATAGACCAGCGAGGCTACCGTATGTGCGACCTTCCACCGTTGAGGATCATAAACGAAAAACCGGGGGCTTCACTGGCTGATGTCACATTCCCAAGTCAATTTTGTGATCTCGTTACATCACTACTGGAATTCAAACCGTCGAAACGGCCGACTGTGGATGAAGCGATTCGAGTGACCCAACAACTTGTGCACAAGATGGTGTGACAGTCTGGCTAAGTTTCTTTGCAATTTCGTCCGACAACAGTGTCACACAAATGCATGCCTGGCTGTTGCTGAATGTTTGCGGGCAAACAATGTCCCACAAAAAGAGCATAGCTAACTGTTTCTAATGTTTTTCAATACTGTGATTTTAACTGAAGTGCATCTGTAGCTGCTGTTGAATGTGTTGCATCTGTTGCACGACTGTGTTACTACACGATGGTGTGTGAACTGTGAATCACAGCTTGTGGTGTCCCTCTGCCTGAAAGTCAAGGGGTCATTGATACTAATTAAGTATTTCTAAAAGTTAAGGGTCATTGATATTAATTAGGTAGACGAGAATGTCAAGAGGTACATTAATATTAATTAGGTATACCAAGACAAGGGTCATTGGTATTAATTAGATAAAGGACAAGCACACAAACCCAATTAAATCGTACCCAGTAAGTCAACTATATGAAAACATTCAATCACTTTTGTAGTCTTGTATTGCTGACTAGCAAATGTCATCAATTTTTGTGACGCTTTTATAAAAAATTATTTTAAAAATAATTAATTAAAAATTAAATAATTTTAAAATAATTAAATAATTAACAGTTTGGTTTGTGATTTTAAAGCGATAGCAATGTATGTCACTTAGCATCTAAACCTGATGTTGTATGTGTTCACGACTTGGGGACATGATGAGTTGAAGGGTGAAAGAGAATGTAAGGACAATTAAGATGGAATCACTAGAATAGGTATGACTGTCAACGCGCGCGCGCGCGCGCGCGTGTGTGTGTGTGTGTGTGTCCACATCATTCTTATGGCATACTTTGTATTATGGCTGCTGTTATATAGAAAGGTAATCACCCACTGACCTAATCTACACTCATACATGATACAGAACTGAGTTCTATTGAGTTGCCTTCCCTTTCTTGGATTTGTCTCTCTGTGATCGTTTTTCTCGTTTCTTTAAGCCATCCATGTTTGCTTTAAGAAGATTTGCATACGCCTACAATCAACAGAAGAGAATAGCCACGTTTTGTTGTCGTTACAAAGAACTGGTAGGCACATAAACCAACAGACAAAATAAACCGGGTAGACAAGCAGACAGACAAAGAAAAAATAGAGAAAGACAGACAAACACAAACAGAAAGACAGACAGGCAAACAGACATACATACATACATACATACAGACAGACAGACAGACTAAAGAGCAGTTGCCTGGAGGGTACACTCCTACCCTTATTCCACTAGTTTTCGAGCACTTTGGTGGGTGGGGAGAACAAGCATCAACGTTCCTCAATAAACTTTCCAAACTATATAGAGATGAAGAAGGAAGAAACAATCCCTCAGATTTTAAGACACATTGGAGAAGACGTTTGTCAGTACAACTTCAGCGTTGCAATGCCTTGGTGTTGGCTAGAAAGATGATCAGAGTAACATATGGACAGAAAGCTGGCCAGAGTCTAGATGTTGTTCAACTTTCAATTCAGTAAACTAAATTTTGGTCTGTAGGCTCCGCAGGGGAGCTTTTTAATGCTACTTGTTATTTGTGTAATTGTAATTGTAGTTGTGACACTTGCTGTTCATTAGCTGTTACTTTACTTTCACCTGTATTAGCTTTGATGTATAAAAATATATGAAAATTTGACAGACAGACAGACAAACAGACAGAC